>NC_092696.1:7700706-7915706 GCF_964275005.1 Diadema setosum | reverse complement strand
TCGTAATATCTTTTAAAGAACTCAGTTATTGGATGTGAAACAGAGCGCAGGCAGTCAACAGAGAGCAAATCAACGCAAGGACTCGTCGTTAACATTTGACGTAGGCCTATTAGATGAATAAGAATGATTGTTTGTTACGATTGTTTACATTCTGCTGTTCGCCTGTTTCTGCAGCGTAACTCCGTAGACCAGCCGAGCCAGAGTACGCGGCCATGTCAGAGTCCAAATTCCGATGAGTTGTAACTTGTAGGTCAGCAGTATGACCTGTCATGTCGTCTTTCCGCTGTACAAACACAGCACTCAGCGACTATACAAACGTAAATTTTGCTCTTGATCTTGTTTGTTCATTTTATACCTAACTTCCACAAAAATACAAAGTCATGTAGACCTATAGAAGCTAACTGAGTGTTTTTAGAAGCTAGTCTGGTCTGCTCACGTAAAGGGACTGTATACAGGGGTGCTGTTTGTTATTCCGAAGGTTCGCTATTCCGAAGGTTCGTTATTCCGAAACACACAAATTCCCTAGTCACCTAGAGGTTCGTTAATCCGAAAATGAAAAAAAAAAAAAGGTTCGTTAATCCGAACATTTATTTTGTGGCATTATTCCAAAGGTTCGTTATTCCGAAGATTTGTTAATCCGAAAATGAAATTCGGAATAACGACCCTTCGGAATAACGAATCTTCGGACTGAAGAGCCTTCGGAATAACGAACCTTCGGAATAACGAGCTCTAACCGTATACAGTACGGTGACAGTCAGTATAGGCCTACAATGAAGATTCAGCTTATAACGTTTTGTAAGATATCTAGAAACCACTCTTCAAAATGTTAAAGAGCATACAATTCTATGGGGAATCAAAAGTTTATTTGAAGAAAATCGGTTTGGAAATTACTGAGATAATTAAATACAAGGAATATGGTCTAAATCAAAGATCCTAATCAATAAAAGGTGTGGCCTGGCAGTCAACTCCTGAAATAGGATCGCTTTTTTTTTTTTGATATTTCAGCCATTTCAAGGCCAATTTTCATAAAATAAACGTTGAATCCTTCTTGAAATTACATTCTCTTTCATATTTCATTTTAGAGGTTTCTCATCTCACCAAAAAATGTTATAAAACTGAATTCTCACCTCAACCAGTAGCCCGACTAGACGCTGTGCGAAGCGCCTATACAGCAACTGGGCTGTGTATAATACTCAACCAGTAGAATCTGTTGTAGATCTATGGCAATATGCAGTCCCTTTAATGTGTTATAATGTGGTTAAAATTACCTTTGCCCTATGTATATCCCTATAATCTTGGCCTAGATAGAGTATCTAAAAAAAAATGTTGAAGCAGATAAACATCTGTCTATACAAATATGCAGTGTGTTTGCACACTAGATCTATCATACACAGTAATCGCAGTATATATTTTCAACATCTACTGTAGATGGCTGCGTGCTGGCAAATTATTTGTGCTCAATTATCACCAATATTTGCCAGCTAATGTTAGACAAACTCTGGATGCCCAGGTCGGTTCGTGTCTGGAAAGCCACACGATGTCTGATTTTTATGCTAATATGAATTTAATATGAATAATTATTGTATGCCAACCAATCATTGTGCAATGAGTTGAATGAGTTCATTTATGCAGTTATTGACATTGCATCGATCAAAATAGTTTTGTCTTTATGGCCGTTGAGGAGCTTGCCTGAATAGTTTGTAGGCACAAATAAAAAAAAGGTTAGCAGTTCTGCCTTACCATTAGAGTAAACACCACCTTTCGTCTCAGTTTGCTCTGTTCTGGACGTGCTTTCAGGCACACGTAAATGTCAGCGGAGTTTGCTTCTGAGATTCTCTACTAGACACGTTTGCTGGTAAAGTAGGTACGTGTCCAACACATCGACATTCCACTGTGCATTAATTGAAATCGACACCCCTCTATTCATAGCATTGTGCTTAAAGAACGAACTTTCACGCAGGAGACTATACGTGCAGTGGTTTTGCATTCTTCGCTGGAGATTTGAAACAAGATAATCAACAGCAAAACAATGATACCGTAGATTATAAATGCACATTGGAAAAGCATTACATGTATGTGCATTTCACACTACTTGTCAATAGAGGGTAGGGGGTGTTGGTTTCAAAATTCCGGTGCAACTGAGTGCGTCAAAATAACAACCCACGTGTACAAAGCTGCTATCTTGGAGCGTGTACTGCAAATCACATGAAGAGTTTGTTTGCAAAAACCGATAAGTCCATATTTGCCAAATGGAGATATTTGCGATTAAAGGTCAAGAAAAACAAAGAGAATAATAAGAAAATTTTGGCTTCTTTTGACCATAACTTCAAAAATATACCTTTGTATGTAGTGACCAATATATCAATTAAAAGGTATTATTTTGTACTTTATGACAGAGATCGTACTTCAAAATCTTCAAAAATGGACTTATCGGTTTTTGCAAACAAACCCTTCACATTTTTAATGCGCGCTTGTAAATTCAGAGTATTTTCTTGACATGTGAGAAAAGTTTCAGGCAAATTGTGAGATATTAGATAAACGTTAGGCCTGGTGTTGGACACCCAACTTGAACTAGATTTACATATTGGTCTATAGGTGTACATGTAAAACTCCTGCAAACATGTCTGAACCTTTGTCACCGTCTGCAGGACGATGTTGTTTACTAACCGTCTTGTGCATCTGTTCTAAACTCACGGATCTTAACATACATTACTGTTGGATTTTCATTTATATTGGATTATCACGTATCCCCCTCCCCCCCCCCCCCCCTCATTAGGGAGATTTTTTCATTTTTAGGGTTGCCAGCTTGCAATTTTAAGCATACTTACATGTTCCATTTTTTCTTTTTTTGCTCAAATAATTGGGTGGGGGGGGGGGGGGGGGGGCTCCGCGGTCCCTGGGTTTGACCCTCCGCGTGAAGCGTCGATGTCTGCACGCCATTTTTTTTTTTTTTTTTTTTGCATCTACTAACGCAATGGAGACCATAAAAAGCAGTCCATGATAACGTCTTTTTAGATAAATTGTAACATTTTTATACACAGTAATATCCAGAGTTATCATGTGTCTGGTTATTAACTTAATAAGTTAAGTGAGTCTGGACATAATGATGGCGTTTTCCTGTACACATTAATTTTTTGATTGGCAGCCAAAGGGGGGGGGGGAGGGGGGTTAAACCCCGAACACCCTCCCCCTCCCCACTGCCCCCCCCCCATCCACCACTGTGCTCTCTGTTCGAGGTGATCTTTTGGATAATTTGAATCATGAACACAAAAAAAATCTGAGTCAAATGACTCATTTGCGTGAGTCTTCAGGTTGTCCGTGAGGCGACACACTTTTCCCATTTATTGAGTCTTTTCACTCACGCTTACTGAGTCACTTGACCCAGTAGAGAAACAGCTGAGTCAAACAGCTGAGTCAAATGACTCATTTGCGTGAGTCTTCACAGTTTGTCCGTGCATGTGGTGACACACTTTTGCCAAATATTGAGTCTTTTTACTCAGTAAAGTCACTAAATGAGTCAAGTGACTCAGTATGCTGAGTCAAGCGACTCACTCTGCGAGAATCGAAACGCAAAATGATTGAAACGTCTCTTGTTCAGCATGCTGATCCAGTCGCTGACCTACGCATGCAGCACGACCGTAGACGAAGTATAGGAATGAGATCCTATATCTTGTGGTAGCCTATAATCCTACTCGTAACTACATTGTAGCTATTCTAACACCTAACTACACATCACGAGACAATGCTTCTAATATATACCCATGTCGTAAAATTGTATTTATGTATGTGGTTACTGTTTTGAAATATATTTTCTATCCATTTATTCAAGACTTCTGTTCTGATAACAGAGCTGAATATTTCATAAATTATATGAAATTAAATATTCAAAAATTATGCAATTTACCATCCGCGACAAAATCAGAAATTTCAGAAAATATTTTCTGATAAATAGTTAATTCTTTTGCTTAAAGTTATTACATGATCGATTATAATCGTCTCACTGGACTCACATGTCACATAAAATGAGTCGGTTGACTCATTTATAACAGTTACTGAGTCAAATAGAGATGATGCAATATGAGTCATCGATTTCGTGACTCATTATTGTAATTCGGTGTGCGTCATTTTACTCGTTAGATTCGGTAAAACGAGTCTTTTTACTCAGAAGAACTTAAAAGGTGTGTCACAACAGCAATGACTCAGTAGATTTGACCTGAAATGAGTCAACTGACTCGGGTATTTTTTTTTTTGTGTGTGGTGTGGTGAGGTCCAGTGGCAGTGAACAAAAAAGTTCAGCGGGTTTCAGGTCAAGCTGCGTCTACAAAAAGTTTTCGCTTGTTGCATCATTATGTTTGCTTTGTTCTGCTAACAAATTTGTTAAGTGACATGCAATCACAACACTTATCTTGAACATGATTGTGTGTGCGATTCTGTAATTGTGAATTATGAAAAAAAAAAAGCTTAGTTAGAGGTCAAGATCAGAGTTTCATCCATCGGGATGGGCTGATTTTGTTTATAGACACCTGCCCGAGTTTACATACTTGGAATATACTCAGGATTTGACCTTGGCAGGTTAAAAGACGATTTTTTTTTAATGATATAGAATTTGTCACTATGGATAGGACCACTTGTTATATTTAGTATGAAGCACAGATTACTGAGTATCATGAGAGATATCATAGGTAAAGGTGGAACTTTCTGTTGTTGTTTTTTTTTAGAGTGTAACTCACTGAACTTGTTCTGCAATACGTCAGCATCATTGTCTTTGTTTTTTGAAGGGCTTTCAGATTTTCGAGACCACTTTAGTCTCCGAGAAAGGAAAGTATTGGACATCGTGGTAATAATTTTAAATGTTTAGTTTGGTTGTAATGTCATGGACGGTAACAGTTTGCTTTTCTCCCTCTGAATGCAGCATAGTTTTGAGTCAAGTGTCTAATTTTGGAAGTGACTATGGCACTGCCAAATACTTTCCGAAAGATGGTCGTGAACCGGCTCACGACAAAGTTCCGCGAAGCGGTGAATATTGTCTCGGCTCCTATGGTGGACCCAGGACCGTCAGAAGTTCTGATGAAAACGAGGTATACTTTTTGTACTTGACAATATTTTTCTACCACTTCTGCCTCAAATATCCCTACATTGGTCTTTTGATAGTGTTAGATACTATTGCTTTTTGTTTCCTATTCTCATTACAATGTAGGAGCTATGTAGTTATCCATTCTTAGAGTTTATAACAATATGCATCCTTATTCTCATTGTTTAATACTAAATTAATCATGTTTCTGTTAGATTTTTTGTTTTGGTGTGTGTGTGTGTTAAAAGTGTGTCAGTGTGTGATAAGGAAAAGGTAATCATCTGACTTCCATAGTTTAAGTTGTTTTTCCAGTGATATTTAGTAAACTACTATTAAAAACAAGATACCTTCAAGCCAAGCTGGCTATCGTTCTTTCACAAGAATTTACTTTAGTGAAAAATATTCAATTTGAGGAAAACCATGGAAAATGCAGACTATTTTCATGGCAAAAGCCAAGTTGGAACGAAGAATATGTTACCCTGTGAAAGCAAGTATATAGGGTGTAGATGTTTGCTTACAGTAGCTCATATCTTCCGCTTTACTATACGAACATTTTTTTTTTTTTTTTGCATTGACCTCCTTGACTGTCCGTTGCTAAAGAAAAATACAGATAAGATCACAGTATCTTTCAGTGATTTTGTTTGTAGAGGAATCAACCTATCAATCTGCCAATAGAACTGCTTCAGATTGTTTTTGTTTTGTTTTTGTCAGTGCTTTATTTTTGTTGCCATGGCAAAGTCCATTGTTTCTTTTTTATGACATCATTCGTGCATATACTTTATATTGTAATTTGAAAAAAAAAATCCTTTTCCAGACGAGTGTAAGAAAAATGAAAAATTGTATCACTTTGGATTATGTCAACATTTTCTTTTCTTTTTGATGATGGAAATAAATACACTATTGAATTGAAGTGAATTGAATTTATCTTATGCAAGTCGTTAAAATGTACCATTGTTTTTCGTAAGAGTATGTGAGAAAATGACTTGATTTCGCGGTCTTCAGTGCAATAACAATTGCAAGGTTATTGCAATTCTGAAAGATTTAGAATGTGCAGTCTAAGTAGCTTGTGTGATGTTCATTGTTTTAATTCTTATTTGTTTTTAAAGTTTGAGTCAAAATGATTTAGTTGAAAGATATGGCTGTTCATTACTGAGCTGCTTTTTTCATGAACAAATTAGTTATTTTCAATCTCTCTTCTTTTTTCTGCTTTCTTTCCAAGGTTTTATTCTGCTCTTTCCTCCCTCTCTCTCACTGGTCCTATCTATCCTTGTCTCTTTTTCTCCTTTTTTCTTCCCCTTCTTCCTTCTCTCCCTTTCCATCTCCCTCTCTCTGTCTAGAAACCCTCTGAGAGCTCTTTTTTCCACCTTTTCACCTGTCTCGATGTTTCCCCTATTATTATTCTTTGACTGTCCAGATTTGTAGGAATCAATGCATCGGAAATCAACTGGACTGCCGGCAGATATGAAGCAGCAGGAAAGCCTCCATTTGGTGCTGGGATGGAGGTAAGATAATGGTCCATCACCAAATTTTCGTTCTGTGAACTTTGTTGAGGATATTTCTTACAGTGACATTGAACCCTTGTATTTGGATCGCGAATTTAACAACACGCGAAATTGTCTCCATGCGCTTTGTCGATAGAGCATTAACGTAAGCGTCGGCGTCAATTCGCGAAAACAACACCTCGCGAAAATGTCTATGACCTCGTCATTCGCGAAAATATCTGTACGCGAAAATAACAGCGTATACAGTAGTTTGACCCTTATATTCCAAAAGGCAAAATGTTTGATGGGAATCAATTCTCAAGGAGTAACAACAGAGAAAATCTAAGGGGTTAAACTGGCTTTTATAACAATTGATATGCTTTTTTATCTGATATCTCCTTGAACCTATAAGTACTGTATACCATGGCGCAAACATGAATTTTATAGCAATTTGAAGGTTATCTCTTTAAAAGATGATAGTGTAAGTTAGAATTCAAGCAATGACATAGTCGTGGGTGGAATAAAGTAGTCATGCAATGGGAGGTACATACAGTTCTACAAAGTTCACGTTCTTTTATAGGCATCAGAAAAAAAAAGGAAGGGCTCGGGTTAAAAGAATATTGTTGGCGCGTAAAAGTGACCAGGTTTTTTGGTCACTTATAGATACACTCTGTAGCATAAGTTGTTTCCCATGTTAGCCATGCAGCTGATGTTGAAATAATTCACCCAATTAGAAATGCTGTATCCCAAAATCACACACTTACTTGTCTTGACTCAGAATCCGCCCACCCCCCTCGACGTTTCGCGCTATAATTCTGTAACGCGAGAAGGCCTCGCCGCGAGGCTTCTTGACTTTCTTTGTTCGATTCTCATGCAACTTTTAAGACCAAATTTGCAACGTCCGCACATACTTTTTCAAAGCCACACCCATTTTTTGTAACGGCATGTCGCCCCAAAACGGGCACAATTTTGTGATTTTGTGTGCATTGCCTATGGAAAACAGTGCTGAGTGTCATGAAAGTCATAAAAACCTAATTATTTGTTACAATTAATCACTTTCATTGATTAATTTTATGCTAATTATGGTAGAAAAGTGGTCAGTGACAATTTCCAATAAAAAACAAAGAAAAAACAAAAGTTGAAAAAGAAAGAAATACACACGAAATTCTGAAAACAATGAAATACATATAGAATTGAAATGACTTTTGGAAGTTTTTTTTTTTTGTGATGTAAAATTGTTGAATATGCCAGAACAGATTTACAGACCAAAAAGTAGACTCTCGATGCTTTTAATTAAGCTAAAATATGATCTTCAGCTTAGTTTGCATAATTAATTGATAAAATTAAAAGTTGATTGTTTCAAAAAATCTTATGACACAATCTTGTAGATTATGACGTGGATGTCACGCATGCCAAATTTCGTCGCGATCGCACCGCTGATGGCCGAGATCTGGGGGGGGGGGGGGGGGGAGGGGCGGAGCCTGGCCTGATTAGGGTTATACCGAATGTTCTGTGCATTGATCTTATCATGGACCCCTTATTGACCTGACTATACTTTGCAGACCGTCGGTGAAATCGTGAAAGTCGGCAGTGACGTGGAGAAGTTTAAAGTTGGTCAGTCCATTGCTGCCATGCAGTTTGGTGCCTTTTCCGAGTATACGGTAAGCACTTTTGAGATCTAAAAGCATACACATTTTACACAATGCACCCACATAAACACCCAAGAGCTTAAGCTGAAATTCCTAAGCTATTAAAAACTTTGCACTCTGTCCCTCGGATTGGATATAAATTTGAGGTCCAATATGTGAGAGAGTCATAACTCATGCACATTAAAGATACTGCTTCATTCATCGCAAAGAGCAGGGTGTTTGAAATGGTTCGCCTATAACATCCCACTGGACCCCATAATTATTGCAGCTGAAATAGGGCTATCCAGCCATATACATTTGTACTTGATGGAAATGAAACAAACAAAAACAACAGCAAAACAAACAAACAAACAAACAAAATCATTATATACCTGGTAGTCTGTTGTTTTGTTGTTTATTTGTCTTTAATAAGCTAATCTTGCTGTTTGTCCAGGTGCTGCCAGAGAGCGATGCCATTCCAATCCCAGCGGCCAAGCCGGAGTTCATCACACTCATGGTCAGTGGGATGACCGCTGACCTCAGCCTGTCGGAGGTCAGTGTGCTTTCAGTTGCATTCTTTTGCATTTTAGACAAATTATTCAGAATGACAGATACCCTGTATACGCCATATATTTAGTGAGTCTAAACTTTTCGTGAATAGGGACTTCCTGACGATTCGCGAGTAGTTTAATTCGCTATCCTGGAGAACAATACTGTACAGAGAAATACATACGTGTGTGTCACATTCGCATTGGGATCAGAGTAATTATTTTCGTGTGTCTTAAATTTCGCGAATGGCATCGCGAAAAATAGAAACTCCGCGAAATATTGGGCGCATACAGTAAGTAGTACACATTGGCTTAGCCATCTGTCTTTATAGAAGCCAACTAGTGACTGCTCTGCATTTCATCGACCTCATGAGGTATTATGTATGAAATGTGCTTACCTATATGTATCTGCATTTTGGCCATTAGTCTTTGTGTGTCATTTCATTCGTCTACATCTTGCTCGATATTTTGCTCTGTCTGTGATTACACTTGATTTGCAGTGTTTTGATCTGTTTCTATTCGTTAGGTTGGTGACCTAAAATCAGGCGAGACTGTGCTGATAACAGGTTTGTGTTGTGTTAGTTTAAAATGAGAGTTTCTGTATGGCAATGGCACCACATTATGATAGTTTTCCTTGTTTTTTTTTTTCTTTAATTAGAGAATCTTAAGCATAATGATAGTTGTGCATGTAAATGTTAAAAACTTGCCAATTTCATGTCATCCACTAAATCAGTATTTTTCTCTCTTTTCTTGTCTGTTACATTTAGCTTTATTTGTGGAAGGGAGAAGCGTGGCACAGATTTATGTTGAGAAGATGCACTGGAGGTTGTTGCCCTGGTAACCATGGAATCCTGTGTTACTATATCCCTAATTTTCTGGAGGTTTTTGTGTGTGTGTGTGTGTGTCCACTCGTGCAAAACAGTTGTGTGCTAGCTAGCAGGTTACAAACCTGAAGTTTTTGTAACCGATTAATTTGTGTACGTTTGAATCCCCCTATTAATATCTTGCTGCCAGTAAGAATATAATAAGTCAACATGTATATGCTGTGCTGTGTTATTATATTATATAGCTAAACATATTTTGTCAATATTCTCAATTTCTCTGTCAAAATTCTCCTGTTTGCTCCTTGGCTTTTGATAGCTGCTGCTGGTGGTACTGGACAGTTTGCAGTAAGTACTTGCCACACTCTGTAAAGCATGGAAACCCAATACCCCCCCCCCCAAAAAAAAAAACAAAAACAAACAAAACAAAACAAAAAAAAAACAAAAAGAAACAAAAAACAAAAAACAAAAAAAACCCAAAAAACAAACAAACACACACACACACACAAACAAAACAAAAACAAAAATAAAAACAAAAACAAACAAACAATCAAAACATTTCTGAATTACATACATTTCTGGTCAGTTCCCCCTCTACCCCCACCACTCCCCCCCCCCAAAAAAAAAAAAAGAAGAAAGAAAAATAACCAAACCAAACCAAACCAAACCAAACCACTGCTACAACTACAAAAACAGGAGCAAACACCAAACAAGCATTGTTACACCACTGTATGTGCTACATACAGTTAATCATACCAGTACTAATATTTTGTTATGTGACTCTTTTATATGTCATCTTGTTAAGATTTAGAAGATGTGGACACTACAACAGTTTGTGAATTGTGGAAAGGCATTTGTATACAACTGTGCCTATGCTGCATTTTCTGCACATTTGACATTTAAAAGCTCTATGCATCAAAGACAATTACTGTATAAACTCCCTCTAATAGCCAATCAGTAGTAATGTTTCTAATATTATAGTTACACCTTGGCTTTGTAATTATTGTTATATTGCCTAATTTTCAGCTCTTTTAAGTGATTTATAGTGTTTAGATAGGTTGAAGTTGAGCTGCGTGCAGTATGTACACGTGTATGCTTTAAAGAATATTCCATATCACGACCTTTACAATGCCGAACTCTCATTTCAGGTGCAGCTTGCCAAGCTTGCTGGCTGCCACGTGATCGGGACATGCTCTACAGACTCCAAGGTGGACTTTCTCAAGGTTAGGATCAAGTTTTGATGGTGAAGTATTGCACCATGATTGTGAGGCTATCTTTGTTATCATTATCTTGTAATTTCCCCCTTTACATCTTCCTTTAGCAAAGAAATCAACCCATAGGGAATTAGAACATCGTATCGGTAAAACGCGATCCATTCTGCAATGACATGCTATAATACAACATTTTTCCATTGTATCTTAATCTCTAGGGTTATATGCCAGAATCGGGCTAACTCCATCACTGTAAAGACATTCTTAGATTATGTCTCGTCAGTACAATCCCCCTCTAAAAACAAAAAGCTTGTAATTTCCCCCTTTACATCTTCTTTTAGCAAAATTCTTGGAGTTATTCATTTATTTATTTATTTATTTATTTATTATTATTATCATTATTTTATTATTATCATTATTATTTTTTTTTTTTTGGGGGGGGGGGGGGGGAATATACACACAAACTCCAAGGTGGACTTTCTCAAGGTTAGGATCAAGTTTTGATGGTGAAGTATTGTATCATGATTGTGAAGCTATCTTTGTTATAATAATTTTCCCCCCATTTCATCTTCTTGTAGTAAAGTTCTTGAAAGCGATTTTTTTTTTAGATGCTCGCACGCACACACAAAATAAATTGCAACATTGTATACTTTTATGAAATAAATACTGAACAAAGAAAATGGAATTCCAAGTCTTTGAACCTGTGACGTTCAGATTACTGGACCGTTGCTCTACAATAGCTTCTGACCAAAAGAGCATTGAGAATTAAGCATTTCTGGACTTAGCACTGTACAGTGTACTAATAGCGTTTTCTAAAGATCAGTTTGGTAGAGCACCGATTTGGCAATCTGGTGGTCTCAAGTTTTAATTCTGATCGAATCTCACTTTCTGTGCTCAATTTTTCATTTATGAATACGTTTCTGGTTAATTTGCCTTTGTTTGCATTTATCAATAATCTTATGTTACAATGGACATTGCAACTGACTGACTAATTGCCCTAAATCGATGTATAAGGCAATTTGTCAATCAGTTGCAATGAAAATATCTTGATGGAAGAATTTCATGAATTTGAACGATTACGTAGTACGTACCAACTGCATGCCATAAGGGTTAGAACCGACACTTGCTGTCCGGCGGAAGCTCGGTGGTCTAGTGGAGATGACACCTGTCCGGAGATCAGGAGATCGTAGGTTCGAATCTTGTTCGAGTATGTGCGCCCATGATTTTTTTAGCATGGCTACTACAAAAACACTGATCAATTCAGTGCTTAGGTCGATGTAGGGCAATTCGTCAATTAGTTGCAAAGGAGATTTACTCATCAAGTCATTGCATGTCACACTAGTTTCATTGTGTTTAGTTTATTCACAAAATGAATGATGATGAAAATAAAGTCATATTCATCCATCATAGAGTCTGAAGTGTGAGCAACATTATGTCGATGTAGGGCAATTTGTCAATCAGTTGCAATGAAAACATCTCGACGGAAGAATTTTGTGAATTTGAATAACTCTCCTTTCTCTCCATTTCCTGACATGTTGTCCATTGGTCAGAGCATTGGATGTGACCGTCCAATCAACTACAGGAAGGAAAACCTCAAGGAAGTTCTTGGCTCCGAGTTTCCGGTGAGATCTATTGTTACCCCAAACAGCTATAGATTTCTTTTTATGCCTCCGCCACGAAGTGGTGCCGGAGGCATTATGTTTTCGGTTTGTCCGTCCGTCCGTACGTACATTGTACGTCCGTACGTCCGTCCGCTTTCGTTTACGCGATAACTTGAGTATTAAATATCGACTGGAATTTTACCAAACTTGGTCCAAGTATAGAATATGATGGGGCAATTATTTGATAAGATTTTGGGTGAAATCGGCTAAAGGTCAAAGGTCAAGGTCAAATCATGAAATTGTATCCGTTTACGCGATAACTCAAGACTGGATCAAGCAAATTTCACCAAACTTTGTCTGAGGATGATGTATGATAAGACAATTACTTGAATAGTTTTTCAGTGAAATCGGACAGAGGTCAAAGGTCAAAGATCAAGGTCAAATCCTACAATTTATCGGTTTACGTGATAACTCAAAACTGGAAGCAGCTTTCATCAAACTTGGTCCAAGGATGATGTATGATGGGACAATTAGTTGAGTAGATTCTAGTGACATTGACAAGAGGTCAAAGGTCGAAAGGTCAAGGTCAAATGCTAAAAATGTTGCTATTTCCCCCATATTTATGCAATGCCCAGAGGTATTTTCTTGAAACTTGGTATGTAGACATGTACTACTGCGTAAAAATTCTCCAGAGAGAGTTTCATGTCATTAGGTCAAAGGTCAAAAGGTCAAAGGTTAGGTGAAAATGTTGCAATATCACTTTTCTCGCAAATGGTTCAATGTAGCTTCATGGAACTTGGTACATACGCATGAATTGACTGCCAGGGATTATCTAGGGAATTTAGGGGTCATGGGTCAATAGTCAGGAGTCAACTCCTCAAAATTGTACTATTTCACTCATTATACTAGTATATGCAATGTTTGCATTATTAGTTTTAAAACTACATGCATTAACTAATGGAGATTCTCCGGGAAATTTCCAGCCAGAAGTTCAAAGGTCAAAGTTTAAGGGTCAAAGGCCAGATTTCCATGCCCCCCCCCCCCCAAAAAAAAAAATCTATTTTGTACTGTAATAACACCTTTTCTTCATACCTTGGAAATTACTCAATGCATAAACTTATAAAAGGGTCCGTCAGAATTCAAGTAAAATTTCTCAATTCCCCAAATATGTGTACCTGCACTCTTAGACAATCATAGTAAACCCAGTTCAAGGAAAGTGAACATTCAAGACATTTCTGACAAACCTGTCATTTCAATATCTTGCCAGTTATGTGAAACTGTCATGGATCACACATTGTGAAGACATTGTACTATACACCTATTGGGAGAATCGTGCATTATGGCGGAGGCATCAATCGCCATAGCGACATTTCCTAGTTTCTTTAAGCTTTCAATTTATGATTATGTGGGGATGATATAGCAGTAATCATGTTGGTAATGTTAATGAAATAAGTCATAATATAAATTCCAATTTTAGGGCCTTCCTGCTATAGGTTTTGTTGATCATAGAATCTTCCCAAGTATGAAAATCCTGGTCAATGAAATCAGACCTGCAACCACAGAATCATTTTCGAGGACAGATAGTTGATAATTCTTTTGAAATTAAGTTGAAACCAGGAAAATGCCAATATGAGAAATTGCTGGTTGTATTTATACAAACTATTATGGTTGAACCTCATACATGTGTTGGCTTTCATTGAAATAAATTACTGAAAAATCAATCAATAATGATGAACTCCACAGTATAGCATTAAAAATGCTACCAGACAACCTGCCCAATAGATTTTAGAATTAGTCAAGTTGTGCCCATGAAACCATCACTTTTATATAAGTGTTGACGGGTTGGATTAGTCATAACGTGATTGCCACTTCAAGGCATATATGAAATTTTGTACCGCTTGATGGGGAGGAAAATAAAGCTTGATTTAACTCTGCACCACAAAATATCATTTGGTGCCAGAGAACTATGTTTATTGTGGCCAGGTGCACCACAAAGTGTTCTTTGGTACCGTCCGGAGAAGTATGTGTGTCGTGGTCAGGTGCCTGCATTGCTTGTCTTTAAATTAACACAAGACTGTGCCCCTTTCTTCACAGGGAGGCATTGATGTAGTGTATGAGACCATCGGGGGAGAAATGTTTGACACCTGTCTGAAATCGTGAGTTTTCTTGGTCAGTTCCTTTACCTTTATCAATATGCTCTGATATTAGTTTGTTCCACAGCGTACACGGGCCATGCATATTATTATCATACAAATAAAACACAGGTGAGAATGCATTAGTGGAGATGCAGCGCACTAGAGGGTATTTACAATATTGTGAAACATCCACTACATTGTAAATACCCGAGAAGTGAGAGTCAGCTGCATCTCCACTAACGTCACAAACTTCCAAACCTGTGCATTATTTGATTTATAGAATGCGTTGAAAACTAACTGCATTTTTCATGTAACTTTATGGGTCAATACCAGTCAGATACATATTCAGAACTTGCTCAAAAGTCCAGATGTCTGAAGATGTTGTAACCAACATTTATGCACTCGGAAATCCAGCACAATACTACATTTACAACGTGGCTTTATCAAAATATAGGCTTTCTGAAGCGGGATATTATGATTCAAATATTGAAATAGTAAATGTGCGGTATGCTTTGCCCAAGTTGATGTATATGGGACTAGAGAAATTTTGTCGAATAGAGAGAGAGGTTTACTGTAATTTTATTTGACTGCATGGAAGCAATGCCACTTCCTACAGAGACAAGGTAATTGCACTGATAAGGTATTGCTTCTACAGTGTGGAGATGGTGTACATTACGTTGTGAGCTTCACATGTAGGCGCACCCTTTAAAAGATTGAGGGGTGAATCACTAAAAACTGTCAAAGATGATTTTTTTTTTGAATTTTATTTATTTACTTATTTTATTTTATTTTATTTTTTATTTTTTATTTTTATTTATCTATTTTTTTTTTTTTTTTTTTGGGGGGGGGAGGAGGGGGGAATTCTATCACAAGAGAGATCTCCCCTGTAGATCGGAGAAAGTAAGCAACCTAGGTCTATTATAGCCATCTAAGCACACTTCCAAATTCAGCTATGTTTGGTGCTTGTCACCGTTGACCACATTTTGTGACCGCTACCTTGCCTTGTTTGTCTATGGCTGGACAGAGATACTGGTAAATAAAATTCTAAATCTTTACATTCCTTTGACGCCAGAGCAGAGTTGCCAAGTCTTCTTGATTCTACACGAGGTTTCCTCAACATTTTTTATATGTGTCCCCATGTTAAAGGATCATTCCAGACGATTTTCATAATTTCACATCATGTCCCTGCTCGAAGTAAGATATATCAAAAATATTATAGAAATATTTCAAATATCACCCAAAAATACATTCTTATGCTATTTTTAAAGAAAATGTATACTGAAAATATAAGAAAAATACCTAAATATTAATTTTTGAAAATATATATATTTTTTTCATACAGTTTTGGAACACCGATCGAATACTGTATGTTAAAATTAAAATTTTTGAATATTTGTTTTTACACGTCGTGCTGCTACAGCACAAAAATACTGTTAAAAAATGTTTTCTAGCTATTTTTAATGTCTTCATGATTTGGGGCTACAGAAATACTGCAAAAATATATTTTTCATACATTTTTGTTTTACATGCTCGAGTTTGGACAAAACAGATATTATTTTCTTGAGTTATGTTGATGTTTGGGCGTGTCCCAGAAGACATATAGAATGTAGGTACGTTCTTTAGATGTGAAGACATTATCAGTATCCAAATTAACTTTTCACATTCATAACCCTACAGCTAGTCTTAGAGCCTAGGCCTATGTACACCTATGTATTTACACCCTATACCTAGTTAGTACCTGGCACATCACACTCACTTATATATCGCCATTTAGTATTATTTTAAGGCGTGGTTACCAAGTAAATTACACTTTTGATATTGAAAAATGAAAATGCCTCCTCATAACACAAGTTGAAATTATGAATAACACAACAATAATATTGAGTAAACTTTTAAACACAGTTCAAACCTTATTGTAATCATAAAAACAATTAGAACAATATTTTTTCTTTTTCCATTCCAAGAGAATTTGAATAGCTCATAAATATGCATTATTAGTAGAAATCAGTGAAAACCAACAGGTATTATGGTTAATGGGTTTTAATCTGGTATGAACTGGTAAGCAAGCCCAGTCAGGTACATAGCTTTCAAGTGTCAACAAATTGTTTACACACAAGTTAACGCACACACACACACACACACAAACACACACAAGAGCATTATACATATCTGGTCTACATAATAGTTTGCTAGTTGAAATGTCAACTGACTTCAATTTGTACCACTGACTTCACTTTTACCACAGTTTCACCTCATTTTTAATGTTAAAGCATATTTTAATATCTTAAGTATTAATTTGTGTTTCAATAATTAAGCTGAGAAAATACGGAAAAATATGAATAGTATTTCAAATTTGAAAAAAGATACCCCAAAATATCCTATTTTTAGAGTAATTTTACAAACTGACAAGAACGTTTACAGGGAAGATGAAAAAATATAGAAAAAATATTCGTCTCATCCAATTAAAGACTCGAAAAAAATACCCCCAAATTTTTCAGAGTGTTTTTTAATAACTATGAATAAAATATGCTATTTTTAGAGTATTTTTTCCAAAAGATATCACAAAAATATGCAGTTTAAAAGAAAATACTCGAAATATGTCCGAGGTATATGTAAAAAAATATATATATATTTTTCAGTTGGGAAAAAAGACTGGGGGTAGTACACAAATTGACAGCTCCATGTATAGATTTGTGGAATTTATCGTGGTCTCTGAGCAGAGAAACTAATACTCTGAAAAATCTTAAACGAAATTACACTTAACAGTCATGATGACAAAGGGGCCTCATGTATTACATAATTTCTGAAATTTAGCAGTGTAATTGCATTACAATACCGCTTGAGTGACAAAGTCACCTGTTTAGAATGTATGCATTCCTTCTTTTATTCTGTTTCCCTGAACTCCAACTCACGCATTATTTGTATATACGGTGAGGCTGCATGTCATCATCCTTCTTCATTGCAATTTGATTCTAAGATTTTGTTCTTAGTATAACCAATTTATTGTTGTTCACATGTGAAAATCTGAAATCATCTGGAGATCTCCTTTGAGAAAACATTATAATCTACCTCTGATCTAGGAATATAGTTGTTTGTGACAGTTGGGATGGAGTTTAACACTAAAGCACCTCTAAGACTGCCCTGTGGAATCTCCCTGAATTCTTTGTGTGAATGTTGACAGCCCTACGTCAGTTTCATTTCAGATTAAAAAAAAAAAAATTCATGATCATTACTATCATTTTATTCTAGTTATTATCAAGGTTCTCGTTTCTGTTGTGTCTTGTGTCTGTGCAGTTTAAACACCAAGGGAAGGTTGATTGTCATTGGCTTCATCACAAGCTATCAGCAAGATGGCCCTTTGGCTCCCAAGAACGAAGCTTCCTGGGCAGCGACAGTAAGCCCACTTGCTCGTCCGAATATAGCAGAGATTTATAAGTTGATGAAGTGTTGCCATCGTTTTGGCAGGTGTTTGAAAAGAGACATAAATGTGTATGGAAGTCCACTTTTTATGTGATTGTTAGAATGATACAGAAATGAAAACTTCAGCTGAAGTTTTTTTTTTTTTTTTGCCACTGTGTTTGCGATTTGCTTGAAGGAGACTGTTTTGTGCATCTGCTGTAAGATCACTTTTGAATTGCTGTAATAAAATAATTGGTATTTTGCTAGAATTTTGCAGCAATTTGGAAAAAATGTACAAAGGGAATCGACAGTGTCAGCTTGATTACAAGTGAAGAGAATGAGAGAGAAAAAAAATGAGCAAAGTGTGTCTGCAATCTTGCAGGTTACAAAAAGATTCTAGACAAATGTCATGACAGAGCTCAGATCATTAGGAACCAGTCGTCACGGTGGGACATGCACACCCTTGCAGGAAATTTGATGGTGTAATACAAAGGCCTACTCCATCTAATGTTATATCCTGATTATTTAGTTTGCTTGGAATTTGCTTTTTCTGCCCGACAGCTTCTCTCAAAGTCTGCCTCCATACGCGGCTTTCTCATCTTCGATTATGTCAACCTGTTCTCAAGGTCGCTGACCAAACTTTCCAAGCTCATGATGAGCGGGGACCTCAAGGTGGGCTACGATCTTGGCAAGCATGACGACAAGGGACCCTTTAAGGGCTTGGAAGGCATTTATGATGCTGTGGATGTAAGTAAATTAGCCTCCTTTAAAGGATCTATTTCGTGCACGCTGGTGTAAACCACTGAGTTTTAAGAGCAATGTGGTGCTACCAATAGAAGAAACGTAAAGATATATTGCATTGCCTATTACATCATTTGCCAGTAAATGTGATAAAGGACAGACTTTGCTCCTCTCCCCTCTTTTTTAAAAGTCTTTTCATTGTTTTAAGGTGGGTTGTTGATTCAACCTCATAACCTTGGTTGATAAACCCATTTGCTTTCTTGAACCATGAATTTGAAATAATCATTCACATCTCTGTTCAGATGACTCATGTTATAACAAAATCTTGGGGGCTGATAATTTTCTTTCACTGTACTGAAATTATATTATAGCCAAACAATTAACATAAGAGAGTTCCTTTATAACCTTCTTGTTAATAACGGAAACGCAATGTACATGCTGTTACCCTTTGAGGAACTACAGAATTGGATTATTGAGAGTATGAGTATGCTCTTAATTATACGCTTATTATATAAAACTGATATGGTACTATTTTTCTCTCCAACATTTCCAGTATCTGTATTCAAAGAAGAGTGAAGGTAAGATTGTAGTTGAGGTGAATCCACAGGACACCGCCAAGCTGTGAAGACGTGATGGCGACTTTCTGTGAGACAGACGATTGATGTACTCATAACATGATACCGATCAGTACTAGAATCACGCTTGAAAGTTGCTTTAACCCTATTTCCACCGGGGGGGGGGGGGGGGCATTTTGGCCCCCTCGACGTTTGGCGTGATTATTCTGCAACGCGTGATGCTCTCGTCGCAACATTTTATGATTTTTTTTTTCCAAGTATCGCGCAACTTTTGAGACCAAATTTGTCACTCCCGGGTATACCGTTTTAAAGCCACGCCCCTTTGAAAAAATTCGTCGACCCAAAAATTGCTCTAAAACATGATTTTGTTTACAAATGTAAATTGTGTTTTTGCAATCATCATATGAAAATAAATATTTTTACTTTCAACGGCTGATAATGATTTATTTTAGCCTGACTATGCTTAAAAAACTTTCTGCGTCAAATTTTGACGGAAAAAACACAACAAAAACAAAATGTAAAAACAAAGAAATATATAAGAAATTCAATAAACAATAAAATACATGAATAATTATGAAGCCGAATTTTTGCTTCAATATTATTGTTGAGGATATTGAAAAGAATACGTTCACCAAAAATTAGAAGTCTTGGAGCTTTATTTTTTTTTATTTATAGGCAATTTTTTTTGCATAAATTAGCATAATCAATATAAAATACATAAATTAGAATTTGAAAAATCTAACTATACAGTCCCGGTGGGAATAGCGTTAATTCCCTGTGATGAAATGATGATGTGCTGCCATCACTGTGTAGGCCGACATTCTGTGTGCCTTTCTTAGGTGACATGTAGCCATATGTCTCTAAGTGTATCCATTTCTCTCCCAACCAAGAAGCAGATATATGCAACTCAGGGAATGATCATCTATTGTGAATGTGATATGTTTTCATTTTGGGAGTCTGTGCCACGTTCAAGTCAGTATTTAATGCCAGAGTAGAGTCGAAGAGATATGCAATACACATCAAGTCTGGTGTGACATTTGTCCATGTTCCATTCAGAAAAAAAAAAACCCAAATGAAAATGCAACTGTTAAACTTAATTCTCCACATAGTATACAAATGTATATAAAAACACTTTTGCTTAAAAAATGAAATGGAAAAGAGTGTTGTATTGCTGTACCTTCATGGAATTATACGATTGCAGAATGGACCACACTCATGCAGAACACTGGCATGAGACACTCTCATTAAAGATTTTTGCCCGATTGTGATGACTATGAAATGCCAGAGAAGATCTTGAAAGAATTATGTCCTTTTTTGTCAGACCAGCAGCAATGTCAGAAAGAATTGATACTTACCTGATGGGAAATCACGGAAATCGAAGCATCCGATCATGAAAACTTTTAGAAAACTTTCTTCTTGATGAGTAGATGTATTTGAAGTGCATGGATGTTTGGAAAATGCAGGCAATTTTTTTTTTTGTGCTTGTATGTAATGCCGTATGCGATAGATTCAGAGTGTTTGTTTTTGTGCAGAACAGAAACTCCTGATTATGAGTTTGAGAAATATTCATGCGTTTGTCGTGCTGATTGAAAAGTGCAGACTGTTTTATCCTATGTATTGTAATTTTAATAGGGAGTGAATATTTTAATGCGGAACAGAAACAAACCTGACTAGACTGAGAACGCAAGAAATAGTCATGTATGTTTTTGCATCAAATGCAGTGCCCAAGACAGAAACTGAAATATTGTCTCGACTTGAGAATTGTGCATGGCACAAGAATTTCTCTTTTGGCATCACTTTTAAAGTTGCGAAAATGAAAATTTCAGTGGTCAAAATTGTGCCCCAAAAAAGCCAGTGTGTTGTAGTTTTCATTTTTTTTTTTATACAATGCATAGGCATAATATGCATTATTCACCCGTAATGTTACTGCAATTTCACCACTATGTGGAAGCATTAAAGGTGCCTAATTTAAAGTTTTTATCGTAAATTTGTGATTAACTGGTGACATGAGAATGAGGTTTGTAAGTCAGAGAATAGAAACCATTCAGGGTTTGTTCTGCATCTGGATATTGTGCCACTGCAATTTTAACTACAGGTACATTGTACATGACATTGTGTATAAACACATCTATATACCTGTGTAATCATTTTCAAAGTTATGAAAGAATGTATGAGATGTATTTCTCAATTTTTACAAACAAAAAATGATTAAAGGAATATCGAAACCATTTCAGTGCTTGAAATGTTATTCAATGTTATTCAAATGTATTCAAATTAACTTCTTTTGTAAGTGATTGCTGTGTCTGTGTGTGTGCAAGATGAATATGGGTGTCATACAGTCAACCTTGCCCTTGCAAATAAAACCTTGCAAATATTACCCAGTATGATGTCACCGATATTTCCAGCATTTTCATGTTATTACCACCCGATGTTACTGCATTTGCCCAATATTACCCTGATATTTACTGCATACATTTACCCAATTACCCTGATTTATGTACTGCATTTATTCAATATTACCCATTATGATGAAACTGATATTTTCCGGCATTTCCATGTTATTATACAATTGATATTACTCCATTTTCCCAATAATGCCTGTTATGATGTAACCGATATTTCCATGTTATTACCACCTGTTATTTTTTTTTTTTTGCATTTCCCCAATACCCAGTATAACGTAACCCATATCACCCATAATTATACCCATGTTATTACCACATGGTATTATTAAGAATAAAGATTAAGGGTTGAATTGGGTATCATTAGTTATGAAATTATGTTTGGCACAATTTTGGGATTAATATGTCCTACTCCTAATCCTATCCGTAAACTAACCTGTTCCTAATGTCTTACCATATATACCTACTATTCCTAACTACTGTAACTATACCCTATCACATTCTGTATACCTGCAAAATGTTGTAATGCGTGAAGACATGTTTACTAAACTTAGGTCACAGGTTAGTGAATAAGACAGGTTAGTTTAAGATAGGATTAGGAGTATAGGGCATTTCGTTATAACCGAACAATAACAGTATATAATGAAAAACACGCACACTACGTCTGTATTATAAGCAGTTTGTTGAATTATACTCATCATACACTTTAAAGCTATGTCAAATGGGATGCCATCTTTTTAATTTCGTTTTAATATTACATCTAAAAAAGAGCATAGAATTGTCTGTACTTTCATGCCTAGCTAGAAAATACATATTATAGAAAGTGATGTTTTAGGATTGGGTTAACAGTTCGCTATTCCAAAAGGTTCGTTATTACTAAGGTTCATTATTCCGAAAGCTCTTTATTCCAAAGGTATACGCCATTCCCGGGATTTCAAAGGTTCGTTCATCTGAAGCTTCGCTCTTCCAAAGATTCGGGAATATGTTGTTCGTTTTCCGATGGTTCGTTGGTCGGAAAGTGAAAAAAGGTTCATCATTCCGCAGGTTAAATCAAAAAATGAGAAAGGTTCGCTATTCCGTAGGTTCATATGGTTCGTTAATCCAAAAATGAAATAAGGTTCGTTATTTCGGAGAAGGTTTGCTAATCAAAACATTGAGTAAGGTTTGTTATTTCAAAGGTTCGGTTATCCTAAGACGATTATAAAGTTTGTAATCCCGAAGTTTTATTAGTGGAATCACCTTTTTCACTTTTTCTCGCACCCCGTGCCTTGCATTGTCTACCAACCATCGTTTGTAAGTACCAAGGGATAGCGAAAAGTAATTACCATCACAAAGACACATTAAGAGTTTGTTCGCCAAAACCGATAAGTCCATATTTGCCAAATGGAGATATTTGCGATTAAAGGTCAAGAAAATAAAGACAATAATAAGAAAATGTTTGCTTCTTTTGACCATAACTTCAAAAATGTAGTGACCAATATATCATTTAAAAGGTATCGTTTTGTACTTTATGGCAAAGACCGTATACTTCAAAATCTTCAAAAATGGACTTATCGGTTTTTGCGAACAAACTCTCTTCCTAAGGAAAGTGGCAGGTGATTATGCAATGAGACACGAGTCAATTGTCTTCGCATCTGAGCGGCAGATCCAGTTTGACGCATACTGTTGACTTTAAATATTTTTGAGTTGCGGCTTCGAGCATGGGATCAAAGCGAATAAGACTGTTGTGACTCAATTTCTCGAACCTCTTTGGTATAATAATTGACTCAAGGATCAATCATGCGAAATAAGTCTAATGGGAATGCTGTCAGTCTCGAGAAAATCAATTTTGAAAACTGATATTCATCATCAATCATGGTAATATTTTGAACACCGATGAATGACATTACGATGTAATGATTTTATAAAGATTACAGTGTGTAATACATATATAATGCATATATATACATATATATATATATATATACATATATGTATTACATAATTAGAGTTTGTTTGCAAAAACTGATAAGTCCATATTTGCCAAATGGAGATATTTGCGATTAAAGGTCAAGAAAAACAAAGAGAATAATAAGAAAATTTTTGCTTCTTTTGACCGTAACTTAAAAAATATACCTTTTTATGTAGTGACCAATATATCATTTAAAATGTATTATTTTGTACTTTATGACAGAGATCGTACTTCAAAATCTTCAAAAATGGACTTATCGGTTTTTGCAAACAAACCCTTCATATATATAATACATATAGTGTGTAATTCAGTGTATAGGCATACATGCCTATGTCAGAGGATAACCGGCCCTCACATGGGCCTAGTCTTCAAGTGACTAGAATAATCAATACAAAATTGATATCATATTAAAACTTGCAAGTTGATAACATCTTGCAATTAACTCTAATATCCTATGAAATGATGTATATTAAGATCAAACTCCGATTGAGATCAGTATGACTGAATTGTAGGCCTATCGTGATATCTTGTTGTTTTAAAGAAAAACGGAAGAGAGAGGAAAAATATTGGTGACCTATACAAATATGAATTGCCCCACAACGTGTCATTTTAATATATAGTTACTGACACATATGAACCATTATTACTGACACATTAAACCATTCCTTACTTTGGAATCTGCGAGTATAAAATCTGAATTCTCAGTAACCTTCAAATTTCATTAGAGGTATATAAGAGTCCTATCTCCTCTCAGTCTATCCAATTATCAGGGCCGGCGGAGCGTTTTCGAAAGTGTGGGGGCCCACTTCCTGATTTCATGAGCTAATAAGCAAACAGAAGCAAAAAAAAAAAAAAAAAAAAAAAAAAAAAGGAACTCAGCCCATCTCTCTCCCTTTCCACTTCCGGGTTTCTTCAGCTGACGAGCAAAAAAAAAACAAACAAACAAAAAAAAAACAAACAAACAAAGGTCCCCAGCTCAAAAGGACACAAAAATAAAGGTTAAAGGTAGGTATTACGTACTTCCGGGTTTAAAAAAAGTGTGGGGACCCAAAATGAAGACACCTTATGTATTTCTTTGTATGGTGCACAAAAAGTGTGGGGGCCCGAGCCCCCACGGCCCTCACTCTTCCGCCAGCCATGATCCTATTATACCATAAATTCGCAAGTTTTGTGTTAAAAACGAATGATATCAGTTCCAAATTCCATGGCAACCTAAATTCAGCGATTTTTTTTTCCTTCGGCCGATCGATTCAATTCGAGCCAATCGCTTAGATCCAATTGAAATTAATGCTTTTTAAGTTGATTGATTGGCACCTAGGGGACTATGGGGCCTCAGTAAAAAGAGAGACCTTTTTCTTATTACAGTATACTTGCAGGAATGACGTGAGATTTACGTTAATGTCTATTCTGGTAAATATGATCTTGACTAGTGGACAGGTCAGTAGATTGAACCCAGTTAGGCCCGATGTTGGATGTGAAACAGAACTAGCCATCGATGGCGCAGAATGCAACAGTTGCTATAATTAGCGACGAAAACTCTTGTCAGGTCCTCCGGCCCCATTTCACAAAAAGTTGATAGGATAATATATCAACTCTTGCTGGAATGACTATAGTCATAGTTCAGTAACGACAAGAATCCAGCTTCCTGATTGGCTGTTACTATTGGAAGTAGTCATTCCACCAAGAGTTGTCATCCTAATATATTTTATGAAATGGGGCCTCAGGCCCCATTTCATTAGGAGACAGGATTTAATCATTAGGATGACAGGATTTCATTAGGATGACAACTCTATGGTGATATTAGGATGAGGATGATTGTCTGTGCTCTACTAATTCGCATATATTTTAAACAGCGCCATCTATTGCAGCATCAGCTGTACAATCCTGCTGGCTGGTTAACGTGTTGTGGTATTTGTGAGTCTGACGAGTTTTGGTAAGTAAATCCCTCTTATCTTGACTTAAGCATCCTGTACGCGAAGTTCTATTTGTACATGTAGGAGGCGAGGGGTATGTTGACGATTCGTTGTTAATATCGGACATGTTAGATAAGAAAGAATGATATTTGCGATTGTTTACATTCTGTAATTTTTTCGGCTGTTCCAGCATTGGCAGCAACGTAACTCTGTCGACCAACCGAGCCAGAGTACACGGCGATGTCGGAGTCCAAATTCCGGTGACGAGTTGTAGGTCAGCTAATGACCTGTCATAATACCTGTTCTGTCTCTTTCCGCTCGCGCTCAGCTCTCCGCACACACTGCACTCGGTTCGATGACTACGCAAACATACTTCACATTTTGCTCTTGATCCCTTGTATATATCGAACTGTTCAACTTCTTCCACAAAAAAATGCAAAGTCATGGGCCAGTCTGCTGTAGTACCTCAAACTTAGCTCAAGTTCACTCGCACTCTGCTCTATATACATCAGGGGCGGATCCAGGAATTCTGTAAAGGGGGGGGGGGGGGGGCATGACAAATATGTCTGGTCGTGGTGCCACTTCCGGGTTTCATTTCATTGTTTTTCTTTTTATTTCTTTTGTTTTTTACGAAAAATAAAGGGGGTGGGGGGGCGTGCGCCGGTTGCGCCCCCCCTCTGGATCTGCCACTATACGACCTATGGCTATTGACATGATTGATGATTGCACAGGTTTTTTAATTGCAAGCTGCAACAACAACCCAACAAGGCTTCTCTCATCAGTAGGCCCTAAATTAAAATATTCGAAGGTAATATTTTTGTTATGTATTAATAATGTGGTATATGGGTAGCCCCGGAGACCTGCACGTTGGGGCTGGTCGCAGTTAGTACTATATAGGATCCAATTGCAGTGAACAACAACAAAAAAACTTAAGCAGGTTTCAGGTTCAAGGTCTACAAAAAGTTGTCACTTGTTGTATTGCGTTCCTGTGTTTGCTTTATCTCTTCCTGTAACATGTTACAAATTTGCATGGTAAAATGACTTGCTGTCACAATACTCGTCTTTGACACTATATTGTAAATTGCAGTTGTGAATTAATCATCATAAAAGAGTACTTAGTGAAGTCCAGATCAGAGTTTATTTAAATGAAGATTAACAATATTATTTCTGTTGTTATAATATGATTTGGCTCTCAGCTCATGGCACGGTCATGGTAATTTAAATCATCATGTGAGATAAAGGTAAAGGTGGTACTTTTCTTGCTGTAGTTTCAAAGTGTCTAAACTCACTGAACTTAATTGCAACTTTCAGCATTGGTTTTTTTTAAGGTCTAACTGTCTTTCATTTTTTTTTTTTAATACTGTACAGTTTGTAGTTGACCACTTTTATATAGTATCCTTAATCAAGCACAGTAGCCATGTTCAGACGTATTTCTAGTCGGAGTAAAAATTTATGGCACGGCAATAAAAATTCAAATTAATGCATATCTTACCACGACCCTTGTGTCCACATGATGGTCGTGGGAAGAAACTCCCGACCAATTTATGTGCGAGGGTTGGTGTAACTTCTGGAAGTGGTAGCGCCACGCTCGTCGACCATGCGATTGCACTTTTTACCAGTGGCATTTGTCTTCTCCATTCTTGTTGATGGAAATTTCTGCATGAGCGCTAGCTTCTTCGTTGCAATCGACTAGGTTAGAATTGCTCTAGACGCGCACGTGTATAGTCGCAAAATGTCGACATTGCGACTTGACCCATAGGAAGTTTTACCTAGGTTGTAAGGCATGTAAGTTCAAAGATACTCCGAGGGCTTGTCCGCACGGGCAATTTACTCCGACTGGCTAGTCGTGATAGCGAGATACACTGTACTCCTGAGGAAACTCAGGAGTATCTCGTTCGGAGGAAGAGGTCGTGGTAAGTTCCTCCGATCGGAGGAAGTTACCACGACCTTGTTCAGACCTACTCCGACCTATCCTCCGAAGTTACTCCGACCAAGCTTCCTCCGACCCTTCCTCCGAAGTTACTCCGACCAAAACTGCCTCCGTCTGAACACAGCTAGTATTAAATTATTATGGAGTAATGATTTGAAAAATGTCCATTTAATTGTCATGTCATTGTGTAAACTCTTGCATTTTCCCCTCTCTGTACAGCATTTTTTTAAAGTCAAGAGTCTTCACTCTAATTTGGAAGCAACTATGGCACTGCCAAATACTTTCCGAAAGATGGTCGTGAACCAGCTCACGACAAAGTTCCGCGAAGCAGTGAATATTGTCTCGGTCCCCATGGTGGAACCAGGACCATCAGAAGTTCTAATAAAAACAAGGTAGGCCTACACTTGTTATACTTGACTCAATTTTTTGTACCACTTCTGCTTCAAATATCACTATATATTGGAAATAGGTGAAATGAATTGCTCATTTATAAACAAAAGGGTGATCATTACGATCAAATCAACCATCAACAACGATGCTGATACCGTTAACCATTTCCGAATCCCCCCCCCCCCCACCCTTTGGGTTCTTGTCACCTTAGTAAAAACCGCAAATTGCATCAGTTATTACATGTATATTCTCTTTAATCTGAGCAACAATCATGCACAATCAATATCTTCCCGTCATGCGAACTATAACCAATCTAATTGATACTATTTAAACCAATCCAAAAACCCATGTATGACTCGTCAAAATGATGCAAAGGAGGAATCACATCTCCCTTCAATTGCGTAAACAACTTTCATCTCATTGAATCCTTTTCAAAACACAAAACACCTACAGCGTTACTCATACCTGAATCCAACTCAGTAATCTCCGTTGTGTATACAAGTTCCCGTCTGTCACATCGTACAAACCCGGATTGTCTCCAAAATCGGGATGATTGTCCAAAACTTTGACTTTTCCTCCGACGCAAAACGTGTCCTCTTCCTCTGGCCGTTCTTAGAGTGAATGAAACTCACGCCGTCTCTCCAAGCCGACCAGAGGAAGATTTCAGACCCAATCACTCTTTTCTTCCGAATTATTATTCTTTAATACTCTAAAATAATATTGGTTTTCCACAAAGCGAAATAAACATGAACATACCTTTCGAAAATCACAATGCCAGAAACTACTTATATCTGAAAATATCATAGCCGATGTTTTTATTCTATAATTTTCTCCAGGAGAATTGCTTGCTTGCTCGCGGATGACCACATGATGTCATCGCAAGTCAAGTGGTTTTCTACGAAATACATCCTGATTAAAGCTATTCTCCCGCTTTTTTGAAGCAAAAACAGCAATACAAATGGATTACACAGTATACAAATTCATTTTTAATCCTGTTCATGCACTGTAGGGAAGTGTTCTATTCCAAGCATCTTAATGAGCCATAATAACAACAATATTATCGAATTTACTTCTACCAACTAACAAATTAATCTTGTCAAATTTCCATATTATGACAGCAGGAATTAATCTATTATGTCTGGTGCTCATTGTTGTAGTTTCATTTGTCATGACAGTGTGAATGATTTATCAAATCAAAATACAGTCGGTCACAGCTGTTTCACTGTTGAGTATAGGTGAGTAGCTTTTTTATAAACAAATGCTCACATTGTCAATCTCTCGCCCCTGGTTTTCCCTTTCTCTCCCACCTTATTCTGCTCTTTCCTCCCCCTCTCTCACTGGCCCTATCTCTCCTTGTCTCTTTTTCTCCTTTTTTTCTTCCCCTTCTTCCTTCTCTCTATTTCTATCTCCTTCTCTCTGTCTAGAAACTCTCTCTCCTTTTCCCATCTTTTCACCTTTCTCTTTCCCCTCCTATTCTTTGACTGTCCAGATTTGTGGGAATCAATGCGTCGGAAATCAACATGTCTGCTGGCAGATATGAAGCAACTGGGAAACCTCCATTTGGTGCTGGGATGGAGGTATTTAAAGACAATATTGTCCTTAACTCTTTGTGTGCCATGGTGGAAACCCCCTGTGTGCCATGTTATTCTGAGGCACGAAGGTAGTCATGCTTTGAGAAAGAATTCTGTTTTTCCAATTTGTATAACTTCTACAAATTTCTTTAAGATGGGCATAATAGTAGGCAAAGTTAAAGTGGAATGTCAAACTTTGTTTCGATATAAATTGTATGACGAATCTATTTTCACTTTTTCTTTTGAATGACCAGTTGCTACATTACTGTAAAGGCATAACTTTTGCACATAAAACCGTGGTAGAAACTTAGAATTTACGAGCAAATCTAGTTGGAAACATCGCTTGATAGCCGACTACCACATAGAATGCAAGCCGTATATGAGAGGAACAAAAGCACGAGAAACGCTTTCATTGTGCCCCAGGATTAGCAGTAATTAGCAGTTTATCGATTGGTCTTGGCGGCTTTGTTTGTTGAGCAGAATATGCGAAGTTGGCACGCCGTCGACTGAGTCGGACGTGCGAACGTGGCACATAAAGAGTTAATATTTCATGCCCTGAACTTTGTTGAGAATATTTCTTGAAGTGATTTTGAACCGTTGCTGGTTTAAAAGCTAGATTCTTGTCTTCCCACAGCCCCCCCCCCCCTTTTTTTTTTTTTATAGTACATTGGATAGGGTCTACCACTTCACTTGGCCCTCCCTTTTTTTTTTCTTTACCCTGGAACTGGCTCCAGAAAAAAAAAAGAAAGAAAAAAAAAACAACAACAGCAAAATCGTTCTTAAGCTTCTTTTGTAACTTTTTTCTTTGTTTGTTTGTTTGCTGATTAAACCCGTAAGATGCACAAGAAATATAAACTGACCCACCCTCCCTTTTTAAAATGTGGAGCCGGCCTTGAAATTAACTATGTGAGTTACACAGTTGTTTTCTCTCAACCGATGCTTATAAAAATTAAACTTTTTCTGACATATGTATGTAGATGTATCATGTTACTGTACTGGTGTAGGCCTTCTGATTGAAAACTTTTTGCAGTATGTTCCGTGCATTGATCTTATGAACCTGACTACTTTTGTGCAGAGCGTTGGTGAAATCGTGAAAGTCGGCAGTGACGTGAAGAAGTTCAAGGTTGGTCAGTCCATTGCCGCCATGAATTTCGGTGCCTTTTCTGAGTACGCGGTAAGCACTTTTTGTTTAATAAAATGGGTCTATGAACTTTGGCATCAGCTTGTAAAATTTAATACCGGTACCGGTATAAAATTTCCAAACAGCGGTGACTGCTTTTTGATAGGCTGTGCAGAAGGACTTGTGAATTAAAACGATTATTTTAGGTATAAGTTGGGCATAAGTCCACTTACATGTATACAACCTTTCTGCTTACACATATTTTGCTAAAAAATAAAAAATGAAATAAAAAGAGAGCGCAAGGGATTAATTTCTCACTTCTGATGTTTCATATTCTTTTACACATTTGTTATGTTGGGTGTGTTGTGCTCAGTTTCGCAGATGAAATTTGCACGATCTGTGGACTAGGTTAAACTCCCTTTGTGAATAGATTCCAGTCGCGACTAACGGAGCATTGGTGTCTTCAAAGATCATGCCTCCAGAAAAAGATGAAGCACTCTGTTCCTCTGATTGAGGTCCTGTGTTGTGAGAGATCCTCAAAACAGAACACATTTATGACAAGAAGAATCATGTAAATTCTTCAAAATGGTTGTGGTGCTTTACAACCTTCGAAAATGGCACTGGTCAAACTATGTCATGGAATATCACCCTCTACAAATAAGATCTAGAATGCAATAAATTTGTCACTTTTTGACATTGGATAGGATGGATCCACCGTATATTCATCGAAATTTTGCATAGTAGGGTGATGCAGAGATGATATGAATTAGGCAAAAAAGCACACCCGTCTACACACATTGCACCCACACAGATACCTGAGGGAATAAGCTACAATTCCAAAGCTGTTATAAACCTTGTACAGCTGTACTGTATCTAAAAAAGTTGCATTTAGTCTTTTCTTTTGTTTGATTATTTGTCTTTTCCAAATGTTGCTATTTGTGTTTATGTCCAGGTGCTGCCAGAGAGCTTTGCCATTCCAATCCCAGCAGCCAAACCGGAGTTCATCACTCTCATGGTCAGCGGGATGACCGCTGACATCAGCCTGTCGGAGGTCAGTGTGCTTTCAGCCACGTTCTTGCATAATTGGGATAAATGGTTCAGGATGGCAGATACATGTACATGTACTAGAAGCACACATTGGCCGGCCTATATCTGAAGCCAATTAATGACTGTTCTGTGTTGCATAGGCCTCATGAGGCATTATGATTGAAACATGCTTTCCTGTCTGTTCATCAAAACATGAAGTTTTTTTTTTTTCATGACAACTTGAGAATGACAGGAAGTAAAAATTAGTCAATGTACATCATTATATTGTTCCAATACAAAGATGAGATTGCTGGATTGTGAGTAAAACACTTGAATTTTTGTATTGAGCCCATAGTGAAAAGCTGTGGTGAAGACAGTTTGACTTTTTGAGATTGATATACTTCTGACCATCAACCAATATCACTTGTATTACATCCTGTTAGAACTTAATGCTAGTGATATTGGTTGATGGTCTAGAGTCTCGGTACATGCTGTTGAAAATCGAGACAGAGTAACCTAGACCGTCAATCTCAGTGGTACAATTTATATTGTGCACTCCAATTTTAAGGAATGCTTTTTTTACAAATTTTGTTACCATTCAGGGCTCATCGCTAATATTTTTCTCCGATGGCCTGTTTGTGCCTCGAAAATGTTTAATTTGAAATTTTGGTGAGCCAAAAAGGAAATGTATTGACTTAAAAATGAAAGGACACATAATAATCCCTTTTGAGTCTTAGTTGCCCAGTTGGGCCACCAAAAGATAGCATTTTTGGAAAATTGGTGGCTGGACATCAAGTTTTAGTGACCTCGGGCCACTGGGCCACCAGTAATGTTGATCTCTGCAATGAAGTAAAAATTTAGGTCACCAAATTATTATCTCTACATCTTCCAATCCTGAGGGCTTTGTTATAAAGGGAGTCGCCTGTATTGTAGAGCATTGAGGCCCTTGTAAGAATGGGGTAAAATTACCCAATGCTATGATTTCCTGAACATAATCGCCATTTTGTCCTTGTGTTTCATTTTACTTGTCTACATCTTGCTCGATATTACGCTCTGTCGGGCTTGTCTGTGATTACATTTGATGTGCAGTATTTTGATATGTTTCTATTTGTTAGGTTGGTGACCTAAAATCAGGGGAGACTGTGCTGATTACAGGTTTGTATGCTTTGTGTTGGTTTAAAATCAGAGTTTCTGTTTGGCACCACACTATAATATTTTCCCCTGTTTTTTTTTTTTTTTTTTTTTTTGTTAATTAGTGAAATCTCAGGCATACGACAGGTGTAAATATTAACACCTTGCCAGTTTGGTGTCATCCACCGACCACTGGATCAGTATTACTTAAAAGTGCGTCATGAACTTTTCTCTCTTTCTTGTCTGTTACATTTAGCTTTAATTGTGGATGGAGAAGTATGGCACAGGATTTGAGCTGATGCACTATTACTTGGTGTCATGGTAACCTTAGAATCCTCCCATGTAACTGTATGCTTGGTAGCATCTAAGAGTTCACCCAAAGATACTCAAAATGAAAGAGAATTCATCATCTAGGGTTTAGTGGTGTTAATACTTACAGCCTCAAATCTCACATCCATGCAAATGTCAAAAAGATTATCTTGCCAACTCTTTAGTTCTTGATGTACAAAATGATATCATACTCCTTTTATCCCCTCAAAGAAAGAGCAAAATAATTTGGTGCTGTGTGGTATGATACTTCTGCATTCTTTTATTTAATTCTAAATACCATCATGAATATGTGACTCGGAAAGGTGAGTTTAACCTTTTTATTATCTCTTGAAGCCAATAAACATGATTGGAGAACGTGAACCTACATGTACATTGCATGCTTTGAAGTAATCATAGAGGGGATTAAAGCAAAGCATAATTTTCACCAATATTGACAAAGTCGTAGCCCATTTTATTCTGCTTCTGCTTTGTTTCTGAATAGCTGCTGCTGGTGGTACCGGACAGTTTGCAGTAAGTACAGTACTTGTTGCACTCTGTGAGCTTGTTGAGGGAACCCGACCCGACCTGGCCCGACCTGGCCTGACCCGACCTGGCCTGACCCGACCCGACTTGACCCGACCCGACCCGACCCGACCTGACCCGACCCCTAATCGGTGTGATGGAGCACAGGGGGTAGAGAAAAGAATGTGCAAAGGAGAGCTGGGGGGAAGCTGGATATGAAAGTGGGTGCGGTAGTGTTGGAAGAGTTCAGAGTAGCTGTGGATAAGGGGGGGGGGGGGAGGGATTCCAAGCATTGTTACACCAATGGACATTCTCCAGACAGAGAATCATGCCTATTTTATCATTGCTTGACTCTTTGATATGTTGTCTATTTAAGATTTTGAAGATGTGGACACAACAACAGTTGATAATATCGTAGAAGGGCACTTTTTTGTAGCTTTGCTTTAATAGTACATTGTATATTTTCTGCACAGATGAAACATAAAAGCTATATGCATCAAAGACAATAACTGTATAACCTTCCTCTCTTAACTGTGAGTAGTAGTGGGTATACATCTTGGTAGCTTCATCTACAGCTTCACACATTATGCATGCTTTAAAAGATATTCCATATATTAGGACCTATGACATATCAACCAACTAAACTTTTTGTTTCAGGTGCAGCTTGCCAAGCTTGCTGGCTGCCATGTGATTGGGACATGCTCTACAGACTCCAAGGTGGAATTTCTCAAGGTAAGGTCAATCCTCTATGGTGTAGTAATTGTATCCTGATTGTGAGACTACCATTATCTTTATTATTATTATTAATTTTTTTTTCTTCATGAAGACAACCTATTTTTATCTCTCTGTAGCGAAGCCCTGAAGTTCACTTTTTGGAAAAGTACTCAAAAGAAAAAAAGTTGCAAGGTTTTATTTTTAGGTCACAATGGAACCCCCCCCCCCCCCCAAAAAAAAAAGAAAAAAAAAAAAGAGGCATTATATGTGATGTGCAAGGATGTTATGATACAAGTTTTGTCAAAGTTAGCCGTAAAAATTGATCAGATGTAGTCTGTAGGAAGTGGTAATACATTATGTATTGATAACCACAGAAACCTTTTGGAGAATGATGCACACACATCAGATTCTATAACGAATGAATATGACTTAATTATCATCAATGATCATCATTTATGCTTGTGAGTAATAAACTGAACACAATGAAACTAGCAAGACTTGCAATGACTTTGGGCACATGATGAGTAAATTTTTGTTTCCTCTCCATAATCTGACATGTCGTCCTCTCTGATCAGAGCATTGGATGTGACCGTCCAGTCAACTACAAGAAGGAGAACCTCAAGCAAGTCCTCCGCTCTGAGTATCCGGTGAGATCTTTTGTTACCCCAAACAGGGATTTTTATGTCTTCTTTGTGTTTTCAATCTGTGATGGAAAAGGTGATTTGATTGGTAGTAACGAAAGCAATATCATAATACAGATTTAAATTTTGGGCATCTCTGCGAGGTTTTGCTGATCATAGAAATTTGCCAAGTTTGAAAACCCTGGTCAGTGAAATCAGACCTGCAACCACAGGATTATTTTGAAAGATTCTGACAGATAGATGATAATACTTTTTAAACGAAGTTGAAACCAGGAAAATGTAATTATGAGAAATGGTTAGTTGTATAGGTTCAACATGGCTGGACCTCTTTTAGATATGTTGGTTTTCATTGCACTGAATTACGTGAAAATCAATCAATTGTGATGAAATCTCCAGTATACTGTTAAAGATGTTACCAGAAAACCCACCCAATAAATATGAGAATTGTAAAGCTCAATTTAGATCTTCACCACAAAATGCAACTGTGTGTGTGTTGTGGATGGGTGCACTACAAAATGTTCTTTGCTACCACGGAGCTATATGTGTCGTGGTCAGATGCCTGCAGTTTTTGTCTTTAAAATTTAACACAAGACTATGCCCCTTTCTTCACAGGGAGGCATTGATGTAGTGTATGAGACCATCGGGGGAGAAATGTTTGACACCTGTCTGAAAGCGTGAGTTCCTTTCTTGACCAATGTTCTCCACTATTACAATTGTAGTTTGTTCCACAGCCTTCTTTAGCCATGCAATTATAACTACGCATCGTCCACTGTGGTTTTATCAAAATAGGCTTTCTGAAGCAGAATATGGTTAAAATCTTGAAATAGTATTAAAATGTTCTGTGAACTTTGCTCAGGTTGAGACAAACGGAACCACAGAAATTTTGCTGACTTGAGAGAGGTTTGCTGTAAATAGACTGTTATGATGATCGACTGTCATTGTTGATATTCAAGAGTACATTAAAAGCTGTTATTTTCACGAGGGTTTAACTTTCACGAATTTTGCAAATCACTGTTGGGCTGCAAATTTAACACCACTTGAAAATATCGCCGCCTGATCTTGACCACATTCAGTTTACAGGCAGGCATTAGTCCCAGGCATTAGTGCACTTCCTATAGTCTCGGCGTCAAATCACAAAAACAACATCCCATTAAAATATATTTCACAAAAATATCTGTATGCAAAAATATTGCAGTAGATTGCAGGAAGTATAAATCATTCAAGAATGAGCCGTCAAGGCTCGCTTCCAGATTCAGCTGTGTTCAGTGCTTGATGTCACCGTTGACCACGTTATGACTGCCAGCCCATGGTGTTTGTCTATTGCTGGACAGAGATTCCAGTAGATAAAATTCTAAATCCTACCATTCCTCTGGCTGCACCACTTTCCAGTGTATTTGCCAAAAACTATGTGACTATACCACCAGAGCTTCCAAGTCTTCTGATTCTGCATGAGGTTTCCTCAAAAATTTGATATGTCCTCATGTCTAGTGCACATTAAAATCCCTCTGATGATAATGCATATGACACACAAGCATCTCTCCCCAATATTGTCCTGTGGAATCTCCCTGACTTATGCTAGTGAATCTTGACAGCTCTTGCATTAGTTTAATTTTCAGTTTGTGTGTGTGTGTGTGTGTGTTTTAAGTTCTCTTTTCTGTTCTGTCTTGTGTCTGTACAGTTTAAACAACAAGGGAAGGTTGATTGTCATAGGCTTCATCACAAACTACCAACAGGATGGCCCCCTGGCTCCCAAGAATGAAGCTTCCTGGGCTTCTACAGTAAGCCCATTGGCTCGTCAGAATATAAAAGATATTTATAAGTTCGATTAAGTTTTGCAATCGTTTTGGCGGTTTTTCAAAAAGAGACATTAAATGTGTGTGGTAGTCCACTTTAAACGTGTATGTGATCGTTAGAATGATACAGAAATGAAAGCTTCAGCAGAAGTTTTGCCACTGTGTTTGCTGTTGCTTGAAGGAGACTGTTATATGCATCTGCAGTATTAAAGTTCACTTTTGTGATCGCTGTGATAAAATATCTTGTTGTATTTTGCTAGAATTTTACAGTATTTTGGAAAAAATGTGCAAATAAAGGGAATCGACAGTGTCTTCTTGATTACCAGTGAAGAGAGAGAGAAAAAAATAAAATGAGCAAAGTTGATCTACAGTCTTGCATGTTAATGAAAGGATGATTCTAGACAGATCTCATGATAGAGCTCAGACAATCAAACAAACAAACAAATGGCCATTTGGTAGTGATCATTAGGAACCAGTCGTCAAGGCTAGGGGACATGCACACCCGTGTAGGAACTTTGATGATGTAGTACAAAGGCCTACTCCATCTAATGTTATATCTTGATTATTTAGCTTGCTTGGAATTTGCTTTTTTGCCCAACAGGTTCTCTCAAAGTCTGCCTCCATACGTGGCTTTCTTCTGTTCCACTACGTCAACCTGTACTCAAGGTCGCTGACCAAATTGTCCAAACTCCTGATGACTGGGGACCTCAAAGTGGGCTACGATCTCGGCAAGCATGACGACAAGGGACCCTTCAAGGGCTTGGAAGGCATTTATGATGCTGTGGATGTAAGTAACAATTCCCTCCTTTAAAGGGATTGTACAGTTTTGGTTGAGACCTTATTTCAGGTTTCTAACATTTTTGGGTGAGATAATGAGAAACCTCTTATGAAATATGAAAGAGCATGTAATTCTATGAGGAATTCAATATTTATTTGATGAAAATTGGCTTTGAAATGGCTGAGATATCCAAAAAAAGAGTGATTCTAATAAAGTGTGGGACCCACACTTTATTACGATTGCTTTGTTTTACTGTATTTTTTGGATGTTTCAGTCATTCCAAACCCGATTTTCATCAAATAAACTATGAATTCCTCGTGAAGTGGTATGCTCTGTACTATATCATAAGTGTTTTCTTGGTATCTCGCAAAAAGTGGAGGTAAAGAGCCCAATTATCATCTCCACCAATACTGTACCATCCCTTTAAAGATCCATCGCCAGTATTGGTTGTGTTATATACAGTGTATGTAGTAATCTACGTTTGTGCACAATTGGCCTGCCGTAGTTGTCTCGGCCACGGCAATAAACCAGATCCAAACCTCATTCGAATCGTCTACGGTTTCCCCTTTTATTTACTGGCGTGGTGGCAGCTGGATGCGAATTTAACGCCATTAATTTGCTCTACCCTAGTCCAAGAGAAAGGAGAATCTCGCCTGATATACGCAGGAGTAGGCGTTCTGTTGTAATTTACAGTGATAATTCGGGTGACGTATATAGTATTTGGGCGATTTATAGTGTGTAGTCCCATGTAGTGATATGCACGTTGCATCAACAAAGCGATGCGCCGCCGTGGCCGGGTCCACCGGCTCCCCGTCGATGCAGCGACGCGCAGCCCCGGCCGCTGAGGCACCCAAGCGGGGGTGTCCCGCGGGCCAGCAGGTTGGCCTTGGCCAGCATTCCGCGTTGTCAGACGCGACAAAACGTGAACCTCCACACTTCCCTGCTACAGGGCAAGGGAATGATAATCGGGTCATACAGGTTGAAGTTCGAAGTGGCTCTGTCTGTAGTCTGATCAGTGAAACTGCAGCTGATATGCTTGGTTTAGAAATCCTTGTCGATGGGTCTGGATATGAGGATTACATTGATGTACCCCTTGGTCACTCAGGTGATCTTCCAGAGCTTGATATTGTTGGTATTGTTTCGTGTACATTATACCACTATGAGTGTGACTTGATGTTTAACGGTTTCGTTGTGGATGATCATGTGATGAATGACGGTGTCGATGTGCTCGCAGGTGCAGATTTCATGGAGCTAAATGATATTGCTGTTCGTCCCTCGAAAGGTCAGATTATGTTTGGAGATGATACTACGTACACTTATAGTGTCAGCGATCGATCCGCTGGCTATGATTCACGTAACAATCATCACGCACAAGCCGTTCATGTCAGTGTAATGGAGAAGGAGATACATGCGCATGATTACAACGAGTTTGAGTGTGAGATGGAAAGTACAGAGGATGCTGAAGCAGAGTGTAATTCACACAACATGCAGCCAATAGGTGTTGGTGTGGGCTTAATGGTGAAAGAGGCAAAAGTGCAAGATCCAGGGTTTGAATGTGAGATGTGGAATACAGAAGATGAAGTAATAGAGAGTGTGTTGCCGAATTATGATGATGGACAGAGTGAGATCACTGCTGTGGACAAAGGCGATTGGTTTGAGTGTGAACAGAAATATGGGACAAATTCTGACAGTGATTCATTGACTTTTGATCCTGCAGGTGTGGTTGGCATTGAAGTCTGTGATGTTGAGAGTCCCAATATGGCCATTCCCTCCACTGAGCCCTGCTCTGTTCCTCCCTTCCCTGAGCCCAGCTCTGTTCCTCCCTTCACTGAGCCCAGCTCTGGTCCTCCCTTCACTGAGCCCAGCTCTGTTCCTCCCTTCACTGAGCCCAGCTCTGTTACTCCCTCCACTGAGCCCAGCTCTGTTCCTCCCTTCACTGAGCCCAGCTCTGTTCCTCCCTTCACTGAGCCTAGCTCTGTGCCTCCCTTCACTGAGCCTAGCTTTGTTCCTCCCTTCACTGAGCCTAGCTCTGTTACTCCCTTCACTGAGTCTAGCACAGACATTTTCATGGGCAATACAAACCCTCACACTGACACTGACATTACATTCACAGACACTTCACACCAACCACAAGTGAATTCACACATACACTCACAGTCTAGCAACCAAGGTCAATACACGCGCATTGACAATTGGTGTAATACCTACAATGATCCTCAAAGTCACAATGAGCAGTACCAGTTTGTGGAAGCTACCTTGCCTCAAGGTTTCTCCAAGCTTCTTCCCAGTCAGACAGGTGAGGACGCTCTTTCTGTCACGGATCATGTCCCTCTACCCAAGGTGTCAACCCACATGGACATGCGTGTATTTGGCATTGATCGACATCGTGCTAGTCATGGTTCTGCCTGTGTGGAGAAGACCACCGCGACATTCACCCATCAGCCAGTCGATGTCCTCGGTACTCGTTTGCAGGGTGAAGTACCATCTTCTACAGGTTCTCCGCCTGGCTACTACCTCACTCCTGATGATGCCTCTCCCTCCTACACGCCGCCAGACAGTGAACACCAGTTCATGGTGGTCTTCAGCGTGGTCACCAAAATCCAACCAGAGGGTTTTCCTGCCTCCAACAATGCTGTTCGCCTCCGCCTCCCTATGGATGACGTTGGCCTCGCCGATCGTGACACACACCCGACCTGGAAGGCTCCACCATGGCACAACGGCCTGTGCCTGTCCCGTTTGTGGTCCGAAGGAGATCCCTCCCCCTCTCCCGATGATGGAGTCTCGCGTGCATTCTACCAGATGATCCCCACCAAACACTCATCTGATGATCCCCGAGCTCCTACCCATGGCTTCGCTGATGTGGGTATCATGGATGTCCTACTCCCCTGCGTGCTCCGGATCCCCCATCCCTCAGCACCCCCCGACTCCTCCCGCCCATCAGCGATAACCCATGGTCCTCCCATGCCCCTATCTCCTCCAGGTTAATTGGTCATTTCAGTTGTATTCTGTACCCATGTTTGTAGTGTGTATAAAGGTGCACAGTGTTAGGTGTGTGTTTTTGCAATTCACATATTTCCACATGCATCAACTGTATGTATCGTACGTTTTTATACCCACCTTTTTGTCATTGCGATAGGTAAACTTACATTTTGTAAAATTCTTTGGGTATCAATTGATGTTTTGATCATTTTGTGAACCCCTTTTTTTTCGTACAGTTTTCTGTTTTGATTTCTCGAGATCTGAATCTTTTTCAAGTAAAGGTTTTTGCCCTTTGGACTAAGGATGCAATGTGTGTTTGTAATTATTACCACTTTGGCTATCAGGCAGGAATATGGTGCCTTTTGTTTTTAGTGTTCCTAGTATGGCAGCTATGTACTACACTGTATTTCATCTTATACCAGTATTTAACCATACATGTAGATAGACTGGACATGTACGATTTTTGTCAGGGTTGATGTCAACATAATTATCAATGACTGTGTATGGCAATGCACAAGCCGTCTAGTTATTTTAATGCTTATTATTTCACCAGTTTCATTTTGACTCACAATAAGTTTGTTTTTGCAGCCTGTGCAAGTACATACAAGTATCTCATGCTGATGTCGTATTTAGCTAGCTATTATTTGTCACTTGTTTTTATTGATGGTCATAGAATGTATAGGACACATGAGTGGAATCTACTGGTATGTATGATTTTTTAAAGACAGTACACTTTTGTATTTGTCTGTTCGCTTTTTCGGATACATATGTGGTATACTCATATATTACTACAGGTATTGTATGTTGTTTTGTAAATATGGAGGATCAAAATTATGATAATTTTTTTTTAATACCAATGTTGATAAATGGTGGCAAACTTCCCGGCTGCCTGATTACTGTCCATGGTAAATTAGACTCGTATGACCGTATACATTGTATGTTTCCAGTACAGTATTACAGATTTGTAGTGTTATCATGCCCATGCCCCTTATTAGCACAGTTTTGTTAATTTTTCCCACAAGATTGGCACATATATGTACAGCTTAAACATACTTACCGGCATGTATTTTTATATAGTGTGGTTGTCTGGATTGTTTATTCACTATTATTGAGCAGGATTGATTCATGAAAACAAAACAGTGTTTCCCAGGTCTGCCCTGGTTATGTTATAATTCATATCCAGTTATGTTTTTATAAGTACCATGTACATTGCACGTGCTCAACTTAGTGAGGAATTTCATGTTTTATTCAGATGACCATGTATAGTTTATGTATCTGATTATGATATACACATGTATAGGGCTTTTCCAATTTTGTTATACTTCACTAGTGTCATGTTAGCGTAGTTAGTTAATTAATGGGGGAAGAGAAGATATTGGGATACAGTACACAATAGTGAGATTGTTGTGAAATGTGATTTGTGTTCAGTTGTTGTCAGAAATCTAGGAACAATATGATGTTGGTAATTGAGCGGAGTTTGGTGCAAATACAGTGTACCGGTAGTTTACATGAATATGATGATTTTGTGTTTTTTCGTGAAAATCGTAAAGCAAGTCAAGTTACATTTGTGTGTCGATATACTTGTATGCAGAGGTTAAATGGGCAAGATTTTTGTTGGACATTGATAGTCTGTATGATCAATGTGTTTATGCATAAGGTTATCAATTGTTTGTTGACAGCGATAGAGTTTTGTTATTAACTACAGTATAGTGATTGTTATCACAGTGATGGGTGATATGCTAACTGTTCAGTTGTGGTTTTACTTAGTGATTAGTTTCAGTTTTTTTAGAGTGTTTGTAACAGAGGCAAGTTTTGAGGTTGTATAAACATATGATTGATTGCTAATGGAAAGTAATGATTAAGCTGTCAGAGAACAGAGGAAGAAAGAAGAAGTCACGCCAGTATTGGTTGTGTTATATACAGTGTATGTAGTAATCTACGTTTGTGCACAATTGGCCTGCCGTAGTTGTCTCGGCCACGGCAATAAACCAGATCCAAACCTCATTCGAATCGTCTACGGTTTCCCCTTTTATTTACTGGCGCATGCCATGCATGCTGGTGTATTTTAGGAGCATTGTGGTGCTTCCCACAGAAGAAACGTAAAGATACATTGTATTACCTATTACATCATTTGCCAGTAAATGTGATGAAGGACAGATTTTGCTCCTCTCCCCTTTTTAGCTCACCTGAGCCAAAGGCTCAAGTGAGCTATTGCGATCACCCTTCGTCCGGCGTCCGTTGTGCGTCATGCGTCGTGCGTCGTGCGTAAACTTTTTACATTTTCATCTTCTTCTTGAAATCCCCAAGACCGATTTTCATCAAACTTGGCAGGTAGCATCCCTAGGTGGTTAGGAACTCAATTTGTTAAAATGGGCACCATGCCCCACCCAGGGGGCCCCCAGGGGGGCCCAAACCCCCCAAAATTAAGGAATCTATAAAAATCTTCTTCTCTAGAACCAGAAGTGATAGAGCTAAGTTGAAGTTTGCTCATGGCAGAATCAGGGGTGCCCCCCCTTGGGACCCAGGGGAGGGGGGTGGGGAGGGGTCCTAATGGGGCCTAAATTGTACATTTTCATCTTCTTCTTGAGAACCCCATGACCCATTTTCACCAAACTTGGCAGGTAGCATCCCTAGGGGGTTAGGATCTCAATTTGTTAAAATAGGCATCATGCCCCACCCAGGGGCCCCCCAGGGGGCCCAAACCCCCCAAAATGAAGGAATCTTTAAAAATCTTCTCTAGAATCAGAAGTGGTAGAGGTAGGATGATACTATGAGTGAGTACCTTAATGACTGTAGTTTCAAGTTTGTTCATAGCAGATCCAGGGGTGCCCCTTTGGGGGGGGGGGGGGGGTTGGGAAGGTCCAAATGGGGTCTGAATTGTACATTTTCATCTTCTTCCTGAAAACCTCATGATGGATTTTCGTCAAACTTGGCAGGTAGCATCCCTAGGGGGTCAGGATCTCAATTTATCAAAATGGGCACCATGCCCCACCCAGAGGGCCCCAGGGGGCCCCAATCCCCCAAATTAAGGAATCTAAAAAAAAATTGGGCCCTTATTGTACATTTTCATCTTCTACTTGAGAATGCCTCGTCAAATTTTAGTAGAGCTGTGAATAATTTAGATTAGTGACTGCGTGAAAGGTGAACTTGCGATACTCAGGTGAGCGCTAGACCCGCGGGTCTCTTGTTTAAAAGTCTTTTCATTGTTTTAAGGTGGGTTGTCAATTCAACCTTGTAACCTTGGTTGATATGCATTTGCTTACCTGAATCATGAATTTAAAATAATTATTCACGTCTCTGTACAGGCGACTCCTGTTGTAACAAAATCCTGGGGACCCGCAATTTGCTTTCACTGTATTGAAATTATGTCATAGCCAAACAATGAAGTATGAGAGTGTTTCATTAAAACCTTCATAAGTGCACTGTTCATACTATTACCCTTTGAGGAACAACATAATTTGTATGTATAAAACTAGGATATTATTGAGAATATGAATGTGCTTTTAATTATACACTAATTATACAAAAAAAATATGGCACTATTTTCTCTCTATCATTTTCAGTATCTGTATTCAAAGAAGAGCGAAGGGAAAATTGTGGTTGAGGTGAATCCAGAGGACACTGCCAAGCTGTGAAGCTGCCGGCGTGACAGCGACTTTTTCTGATGCCGATGATTGATGAATTCGTAGCATAATACCGATCAGTACTAGAATTACGTTTGAAATTTGCTTTAATTCCCTGTAATGAGATGATACGATATGCTGCCATCAATGTGTGGGCCGACATCATGCCTTTCTTAAGTGATATGCCGCCATGCAGTCTTCAAGTGTTTCACAGCCATGCAGTCTTTAAGTGTATCCATTCCTCTTCCAGCCAAGAAGCGGATACATGCAACTCAGGGAATGATCATCTATTGTGAATGTGAAATGTTTTCATTTTGGGAGTCCATGCTACGTTCAAGTCAGTAATTAATGCCAGAGTAGAGTCTAAGAGATGTGCAATACACATCAAGTCAGGTGTGATATTTGTCCATGTTCCTTTCAGACAAAACAAAAAATGAAACTGCAACTCTGTTAAACTTAATTTTCCACATCCAAATGTGTATAAAAACCACTTTTGTTTAAAAAATGAAATGGAAAAGAGTGTTGTATTGCTGTACCTTCATGGCAGTATACAATTGCACAGTAGACCACACTCATGCAGAACACTGGTATGAGAAACTGTCATTAGTGATTATTGCCTGAATGATGATGATTATGACATGTGATGCTAGAGGAGATCTTGAAGAATTGAAGAATTGCCCCTTTTTGCCAGACCAGCAGCCATCTCAGAAAGAATTGATTCTTACCTGATGGCAAATCAAGGGAATTGAAGCCTCTGATCATGAAAACCTTTGAAAAACCTTCTTCTTGATGAGTAGATGTATTTGAAGTGCATGGATGTTTGGAAAATGCAGGCAATTTTATTGGGCTTGTATGTAATGCCGTATGTGATTGATATAGAGTGTTTGTTTTTGTGCAGAACAGAAACTCCTGATTATGAACCTGAGAAATATTCATGCACGTGTACCTGGTACTGCATGATTGAAAAGTGTAGACAGTTTTATCCTGTGTATTCTAATTTTAATAGGGAGTTAATGTTTTACTGCAAAACAGAAACAAACCTGACTAGACTGAGAACACAAGAAATATTCATGTATGTTTTTGCATATACATTTCAAATGCAGTGCCCAAGAAAGAAACTGAAATACATGTATTGGCTCAACTTGAGAATTTAAATGGCACCAGAATTATTATTTTGCATCCAGGGGTCACTTTTAAAGGTGCAAAAATGCAAATTTCAGTGGTCAAATTGTGCCCCCAAACAGCCAGTGTGTTGTAGTTTTTGTACTTTTATTAGTATACAATGCATGCATTTAATCACCCGTAATGTTACTGCAATTTCACCACAATGTGGAAGCATTAAAGGTGCTAAATTCTAAGTTTTTATTGTAATTTTGTGATTAAGTGGTCACTTGAGAATGAGGGTTATAAGTCGGAGAATAAGGAATCATTCAATGTTTGTTCTGCATCTTGATTATTGTGCCGCTGCAATTGTAACTATTGTACATGTGTATAAAGTTGTACCTGTGTAATCATTTTCAAAGTTATGAGAAAAATGTATTAGATGTATTTCTCAATTTTTACAAACAAAAATGATTAAAGGGATATCAAAACCATTCTAGTGCTTGAATTGTTATTCAAATTTACTTCTTGTGCAGGTGATTACTGTGTCTGTGTGTGTGCAAAGTGAATATGTGTGTGATGCAGTCAACCTCGCCTAAGTTAGAATCCAAAGGGCCCAGGGAAAGTCCTTTGACTTGTGTTCATTTTGATTTACAGAACAGAATTATCATCTTTATATCCATCTGGGTAGAATTTGTCTTGACTTGTGCAAGGTTGACCAAAGGCAAGGTTGACTGTAATTTGTTCCTTACCTAAAGTGGACATCCCCCTTCCCCCCCCCCCCCCCAAAAAAAAGAGGTGAATGAGAGTTGGAAACAAGATGTACACTGTACATTATCAACCAGTGACTTGGGTTTAATCTTTTTCCCTTCTCACCATCTGCTTAGCTCCCTTTCTCACCACTTCTCTCTCTCTCTTGCTTATTTGACCTTGCGTAAGTGGAATGTCTTGTTAAGTCCTCTCTCTGTATATTCTATTGGTTTTAATTCCTCACGAGTCAAATTTTCTTGAAGTCAAAGCTATTTTTTCAGTCCAAATAGATGAAACTTGGGCAAAGTTAACTGTATACGTGTACTGTGTTTGTTATAGAAACAGAAGTGCAATACATTGTACAATGTATTACCAATCTTGTTTCTTTCCGAACTGTTCTTCCTTTTGTCCTTCGTTTTCCTTTCTCTCTTCTCTTTCTTCCCTGCTTTGACTTTTTTTCCCCCATCTCCTTATTTCATCCGTATTCTCATCGTTCTCTATAACTATTGTCTATATTAATCCATGTTCAGTTGTATCTACTACATGGCCTATTTATCTTTATACATGTACAATGTATTATACATGTACATGTATGTATGTATGTATATTTTATGTATGTGTGTATATATAAGTATATAAATATGCACACACACACAGTGACCCGCTACAACAAAAGGATCCGAAAGTCGGGGCAGGAAAATTTTCTGAAAATGGCATGACATTATTCCCGTACTCTTCTTTAGTTTCATATATAGTACAACTCATAAAAGTGCTCGGTTGCGGAGATATCGATGATTTTATTAGCGCATGTCAAGTGGTTGAGGAAATCAGAGAAAAACGCCTCCAAAGTTTTTCCTTCCGACGCTATCATGCTCAATGGGAGGTGAGACAGTCTTCACTGCTTGACAATAGAAGGTATGCTCCTAGCGACCTCCGTGATGTTCATTCAAGCTTAGCGCCAGCGGTCTACGCAAAACCAATCAGTAATCACGATGCAACGCATTGACCAATAAAGTCACTCCCTCGTTGCTAAGGGTGGAGTCTAGCTGCGGCGCTAAATCCAAATCTTCGGACACGTTTTTGTTACATTGAAAGTCGGAAAATCGTGGCCCAGAAAAATGCTGATTTCTTGCCTTTCCTCTCAAAATCAAGCTTCAAAAGTTTGGCAGATGATAGACAAAACATTAGGCTGCAAAATTATGCAAAAAACAGAAATCCGATTGTTTTGACCAATTTTGATGATGTGACTTTAAACTCGCTTTTTCTCTGTTCAGCCGTCAGCGACTTTAGGATCCTTTTATTGTAGCGGGTCACATATACACACATACATATATATACATTGTATCTATATAAATATGTGTGTGTGTGTGTATAAATACATGTATATATTTACATGCTGTACATACATATAGATATATACATATACACACACACATAACAGTGTATACATACATACATGTATTATACATGTATGTATATTACATGTATGTGTGTGTATATATTATATATACACACACAGTACAACACACACACACACACACACACACACACACACACACTGGGGCAGAGTATAAAACCCAGCAAAGAAAATATGATGGGTAAGGATAGAACTATCTGAAAGCTGTAGATAATATAGAAGGGACAAAAACAAGTTAAATGAAAAGAGATAAAGGCAGATTGATGTTGATGACCTGCAATACACTGTACATGAAAAAATTTTTAAATTCTGAATGAGACTTCCTAATCAGCAGCAATTTACACACTGGTTTTGCATTTACAAGCAAAATCATGAAGACTAGTTTTATCAACATGCGGAGATCACAGACTGAGTATGTAACATTTTTCTTGGGCTCCGCAATCACAAAAGCAAAATATGGGATAGGTGGGTATCATTAACTGGGCCATTGCACTGCTTTCTAACAATAATTTGGCTGGCTTCGCTGAAACCATGGTGAACACATACACATTCATTCATACAAAATATTTGGCCTTTTGTTTGCCAGCATACCTGCATCACAGTACTCAAACACAACTCTGTGCTACATTAAACTTGAATTGCCACCACATAGAAATGAAAGTAATCAGACATGAACACACTGTTTTCCCTCTACACGAAGAAACTTGTATTTATTGAACAGAAACACAGGAACAGTTGCAGATCTCAACTGGTAGAGACAATTTGGGAGTCAACACAAACTGCATCTCTCTGGACCAAACAAAGATATCCTGGAATTTCGCGCCAGTTTACCAGACTCCGCTGCAACGGACAAAATCTGGCATCTGTGATGATGATGACGATCTGATGATGACGATGATGATGAGAAGAAGATTCGAGAAGAAGGAGGGAATTCCAAGGCGTCAATATTTGTGTCCAGAAGATTAATGGTCATGTGCTGTTTCCATGGCATTGGTAGATTGCTCTGTATTCCTTTTTTTCTGTCCTCAAATTCTTAATGCAAGACCATGTGCATCTCTGTTCATTTGAACACGAGGGGGTGGTCTAACAAAACTGATGTTGGTGAGCGAAAGGAAACACCCCTTGCTTGTCCATGTAAAGGGAATTCTAGGATTTTTTTGTAACTGCACTGTGAACAGTCATATCATCTTAGAAGTTGAGCTTGGTTCTCTTCCAGTGCCTTCTCTTGGCATTGTAGCTGCAGAGGAGTATGATAAGAGAAAAAACACACATTAGATGCAGTCACCCTGATGCGTAATGCTGCAAATTTTCATAATCTTGAACACCCTATTGACTACACTTGATGCCATGACATTAAGAGAGGGTAGAAATATATGTCAGTACTTTGTAGAGTCTTTCTTCCTCCCACCTTATCTCATTATCAATTGCAATGCGCAATCAATATGGATACTTCAAATACTATTCCAACTGAAGTAGGCCCTATGTATAATGCAGGCATATAGAGGAATATCAAGGAAACATAACAAAAAGAAAAAGAAAAGAAAAAAAATGCCTACGCTTTGTCCATAAGGTCTTTGTGTATTCTTGAGACTTCACCACAATGAACTTTTAAGTAATGACCAAAGACTGAAGTCTTTGCCAATTTCTACATCACCTTTACACCATCAATTGCAGACTTTCCGAAGTAACTCTATAGCGACGGCAAACATGAACATAAACTCTTAATAATATTCTGGATGCAAGAGCAGGCGATACCCACTCTTGTATCACTGAGCACCTTTTTCTTGTGTGCAATAGACTTGGTGCTTTTGCTCCTACCCTATAAAAAAAATCTATGCTGTATAGCAATGTCTGGCCTTTGAATAAAAAGGGACAAGAACTAGCCCCCAGAACAGCTCAATTTTTTTTATTGATTACCAGTGTGCTAAGTCCCATCATATCCGCTATAACTATCAATATCACTTTTCTTGAGCTGTATTTTCGACTATTTCCAGCAGTGCTTTGAGCTTTTAACTGGATGGATTTGGCACTATTCAAAAAGTTGTTAACAAATATAATAAATGTAATACCCATCGACCCTCGCAACCAAGACTTGACAGCACACGGCCTGCAAACGTTCTGATGATCACATCAGACACCTACATGCCTACATCATTACCTGGGTACAAATGATAACCTAGTTGTCATACATTGCCACACTTGATTATTACATGAAAAACAGTGGACTCCCGTTATAATGAAGTCCTCAGGTCCAGCAGATTTCTTTCGTTATATCGAAAATTCTCTATAACCAAACAAATCTGCAGTAATCTTCAGGACTGAAGGATGCAGCATAAACAGAAGAAGAAGAAGAAGAAATAAACAATAAAAAACAACGATCCTGTAAACAGTGTAATGTTGAGGCCTAAATTGTATTTCGTTATAACCGTGTTTGTTATAATGGGAGTGCACTGTAATGGGTTGACAAATATGGACGATGGGTACAGCCAGGCTTACCGAATCCTGTTGCCAGTCCTGAGGCGCACCCACTGTGGGATGGGGCGATTCTGCTTCTGCTTCTTGGCAAGCTTCTGCTTGATCTTGAAGGTCTTGTGCGACGGCTAGTGTAGGGAAGGGGGAAACAAAACTTTAGACCTCTAGATCTGTAACCAGTATGAGCATGTTTCTGAAACATGTACGTGTCTACAATCGGATTGAGTGAAAGGACCAATATTAGTACCAATAGCAGAACACATCAATGAAAGTTTGAGGAAAATTAGACAATAAGTTCAAAGGTGAAGCAAGCTGCTCATAATTCAACCATAATTCAACCAAATTTGACTGCTAGCTGCACATAAAACCTATGCTTTTGCGTACCCTTGAATTTTGGCATGGGAGGTGGAACTTGGTATGGGGTTTGTAAATGAAATTTTAAAATTTTGGTGTTGTAATTGCTGGATGAGGAGATTTAACTGCTGTACATTGTATTATGACACCATTATGGATAATAGTACAAAGAAAATCTCAGAATACCACAAAATTTCATTTTTCATGAAAAGTACACATTCCATTGACTTGTTTGTGTTACATATTGCTAGGTAACTGCTGCAGCTTTTCAGTTTACGATGTAATTTGCGAACAATTTTGTTCTTGGTAAAGAAAAAAAGTGGTAGGTACACGTAATGGCATTTCAGGAAAGGTCATTTTCTTGAGTTAAAAACATCATTTTACATGAAATTTGAAATTGAGTAAAATCTCCCAGTTTTTGGCCGGCCTCCAGAATCCCGACACTTATCACTTATCACAAAGCCAGCCAATTCTACTCTCATTTTAACACATGCATATCACATCATTTCACATATTGGCACAGTTGTTCACAGCACGAAAGTGCCAGAGTCACCTCCAAAAATCCATCTAAAATCCCAAATTTTGCCCAATAAAAAACGCAGAATCGGTGCAACTTTTCCAAAGCGCGCACGAATTAAGTCCAGCATTATGAATCGGGGTCGCCGAAAAAGCGCTAAAATTAAGAAATACGCCATTCTGTTGTGAGATTTTACGTTAATCGCAAGCTCGGTGTGATGGTATAATCAAAAACACAAAAGAAAAACGAAATCTCTGTATGTGCCGATGCCATGAAAAAATGTTCAGAGGCGGAATGCAAGTGCTGAGTCACTAGAATTCGGACACGAACGAGCGCTGAAACGCCCTCGATGCAACCTTGCGCCAACAAGGTATGGCGCGCAGTGCATTTTTCAGCGGCCTTGCATGTGTGTTGACTTTGAACGCTTAATGATTGCGTGTGTCCGGATTCTGGAGAGGCTGGACAGATTCTGGGGGATTATCGAGGTGATATATTTTGGGATTTTGTGAAATTTTATGATGTAGATTTATTTAACAAAATCAACATTGAGATAAAAATAGTTACATATTAGATGTCTACAGCTTGGTATATATTCAACATAGTTACATCTATTTGTACTTTTTTTGTAGTACATGTATACAAATTTATGTATCATGGTCATTTGAGTTGAACAAATATTGCAGAAAAGCTTAAGTGTCAAAAAACTGGTGGTTTTGGTAATTACTCCGTAGTCTAGATTCTATAATTATCTTAAATAAAATGACGTAGAATTTTCATTTTCATTTTCACCTTATACGAACTAATTTTGTCAAAACAGTGGATAAATTTAGATCTAAACTAGATGGTTAAAGATGAAGAAATAAATGTGGGTGTTACAATAAACATGATAAATCATCATGTGTTAGTTTCTGCCAGGTTTTCACACGTTAGCATTTATACGAATTGTGTGAAATGGCAATCCATCGAACTTCCTATAATGTAGTCGTAGACACCCGAGTTGGGCCTCATTTCTTGCCTTTGTAAAATTTAAACATAAAAAGATGGCCATTTTTAATTAGTATTAGATCTACCATGAAAACGTACCCCACTTATTGTATTTACTAATTTAGTGCGCGCACGCACGTGCATGTAGAGTGAATGGAAGGTGGTGTGACATAGACACTACGCATAAACGATAGATCTAACAGTAGATCTAGGAGTTAGACATCACAGTCCGAAGTGAACGAGTGGAATAATTTTTCACGAAATAGCCGTTGAGCAGGTGTTAGGAATAGGATAGCAACTCTTGCTGGAATGCCAACTCCTCATAGCAGCAGCCAATCAGGATGTTGGATTCCTGGGCATCACCTTGAAAATTTACCCCACTGATAGGCCTAATCATTGAACCTTATAGACCTATATTATTATATTAGAATGATCTAAGTTAGTTAGGCCTAACTCAGTTACATGTAACTTAGGCCTAACGTTAATTCTTATTCAGCATGTTCAGTACAGTGCGCGCACGCTCGAGTGCGTGTATTGAAAAAAAGGTAGGGTAAGGGCACCAGTATTCGGTCAGCCCCCGGTATTCGGTCACTTATCACTAGTCACCAGCCAGTAAGTTCAACTGTCACAACACACGCAAATCACATTAATTCACATACTTCCACACTCATTCACAATAGGAAACTCCCTTAGCCCCCTCCAAAAATCCATCCAAAATCCCAAATTTTACCGTCAAAAGAGCAGAATCGGCGCTACTTTCCAAAAGCGCGCGCGGATAAGGCCCAGTTATAAGAGTACGGGTCGCCGAAAAAGCGCTAAAAATCGAGAAATACGCCGTTCTCTCGCGGAATTTTTCGCTTATCGCAAGCTTGGAGTGTAATGGTATCCTCAAAAACGCAAAAGAGAAACAAAATGTCCGTACCTGCCGATACAGTGTCCCAATGTACAAGGGTTGAATGCAAGTGCCGAGGACCCAGTATTCGGTCACCAACGGTCGCCGCAACGTCCCCGATGCAATTCTGCGCCAACAAGGTAGCGCGCGCGCGCGTTTTTCAGCTGCCTTGAACACGCATTGACTTTGAACGCGCACATCGCGTGACCGAATACTGGAGCCGATGACCGTATACTGGGGAATTTTCAAGGTGAAATATTTCGCGATTTTGTGCAATTCTGTGAGATATTTAACGAAATGAAAGTTGAGATTAAAGAAATTTGATATATTTCACATACATTGCTGTAGATATGATGTATGTATGTATTATTTTAGTTTGAAAAATATTGCAAAAAAGCTTAAGTGACCGAATACTGGGGATGTTACCCTAGGCCTAGGCTACTGTAAAGTGAATTGAGGTGGTGTGACACACGCAACCAATAACATTACTAGAATACTACGTACATTAAACGATACTGTGCTAGGTGAATGAGTGGGGTAATAATTTTTTACGATATAGCCGATTCTTGTCGTTACCATAAAAACTGTCAATCTACAAAGAGTTGCTATCATAATGATTTTTTTTTGTTTTTTGTTTTAATGTAGGCCTAATGGGTCAGTCTAAACGAGAGACTGGCACGTACACAGTATGCACAGTTTCCCATCATATTTTGCCACAGTTGGGTCTATGAAATATATCCGATTCGAGATCGAGGCATATATTTATCCACTTACATCTTAAGCATCAAAGGCATGTATCTAAATTCGACCCAAGGTAATGATACGGAAAATTGTGAAGAAAAAGTTGGTACAAGACATTTGTACGAAATATGGGTAAAAAATCCTTAAAACAAATATTTTTATGTACCATGTTTGTCTGATGAGTACGTCCGCTTCTCTGGATGACGGGAAAAAGACTGATGTATGTATGGAACACAACAATAGATGGCGCTAAGCTAGCTATACACGAGCGTTTCGTCCACTAGTTGGAAGAGAAGATAGGGAAAGTCCTGTAGAGATGGATACTTCTCTCCTTTGTAAAAGAAAGTTGTGCAATAAATCCTGATTTTTCATATCTAACAAGAAAATATCTAAAAATTGAACTCTATGTTCAATTATTACTAGAAACTAGAATCGAACAAACCATTATTGCTATCATTCTTAAGAGATCATCAATCTTGCACCCCTGCATTATCAGGTTCAAATAGATTCGTCCACTCATCAGAGAGGATTGTGTGGTGTACGTGCGTGCGCGCTAGCGCCTCAGATCCTATACACGCGCGTACGCTACGAGTGCCCAGCTCAGTGAGGCTAACGAATGTGATGTGGGAAACTGATGAAATCGAATTAAAACTTGTAAGCACTGATCAGGTAAGTTGACTTTTGGCATCGTATGACAGCAATATTCGTTGCTATTGCAAACATGAAGTCACCTATTAAATCAATAGTTTCGAACGTCTAGTTATAACATCTGTGGAGATGAAGCTGCTAGCTAGTATCCTAGCTACTCGACGTCTCTTAGCGCTATGGAGAACCGCTTGGTCTGTTGCTAAGCTCGTTCACGGGCTTCCGTCGGGCTAGCGTGTTGTGATGGTGTGGTGTACAAAATTGTCAGTACAGTGTCACGTTTATGTGTGTACGTGTGTATTGTCATCGGGCAAACCATTCATTCCGGAATGCCTATTAGTTTTACAGTTCATGTGGCTTTAATTATAAATATCAGCTCTTATGCTTGCTGGTAGGTGTAGATGTAGGTGAGCTAGACCTACCTGTTTTCCGAATGATTTTATAGAAAATTTAGTTGTTTCTGCACGATAAACAATTTTTACAACAATAGAGTCTAGCACTCTAGATCTCTAGTCAATCGATGGACAATGCGGATGGTCAATCCTCTGGCTCTAACACACGCGACTACCGGTGGTACTACAAGTCATTGACATTGACATCACTCAGCACTCAGATCAAGGCAAGGATAACATGATCGTCATCACTAAACCACCGCATCATAATTATGGATTACTATGCCATGTTTCATATTGTTTGCATGTTTGTCTGTAGATAACTCGCGTACTAAGAAGTAGTGGTAGTAATATATAGACACTAAACAGCTATTAGGGCCTACAAGTCGAGAGGTTACTTTTTCATCATTCATGATGTGCAGTCTTGACTCTTGTAAAAACACTGTTTAATCTGTTGACTAAGTGCATGTGGCGGGCAGGTGGTTTTTCATTCGATTACTTTGAAAGACCATAGTCAAGAGCCACTTTATAACATTCTGTTTCGCAATGTCATCATACAACTATTACAAGTTACACTGTCATACAGTGTACATTGGAACTGTATCCCCAGAGTATAGATGAAATTTACACTGAACTCGATCCTAGTTTTAATGTATTTCAAAAACTTGTGTTGAACAGTGACTTGACACTCCAAATCAATACTTGAAACACTGTTGTCTAGGTCACCATTAACATCAACATAGGTGTGTACATTGTACATACAGTGTACATACGTATACTGGCCATTCTCCGAAAAAGTGTGCAGTTACAGTTGTACAAATGACAAAAATTCAGCAACAAAGATTTCATTCATGTTTTATCAGTTCAGAAAGTTTGATCCCTTAGGAATACAAAACAATCAATGGGTGATTTTTGAAAGCTCATATTTTTTCTAGAAAACATTTCCAAACACAGAGTCCTTTTTTACAGACAAAAATTTATTGTGGTACAAAATGCTCACACACAAACAAAAAACCCCTCAACAAAACAGAAATAAAATGGATTTCTAATGTATTTCTGACGTCATTTTATGTAAATGCCATAATTCTAAGGGATAATATAGTTCTGGTTTAGATGAGGATTAAGTTTTTAACCTTTTGCAAGATAATTGAAATCCACTTCTACTTACGAAAAGTTTACTTGATGAAAATCGGTTTAGTAATGGCTGAGATGTCCATAATAAAGTAAAAGGAAGACGTTCAAAAGAAAGTAGATCGGCCATCACATTTTGTTAGGACCCCTTTCTTTTACTTTATTTTGGATATCTCGGCCACTTCAAAACCAATTTTTCATGAAATAAACTTTAAATTCCTTTTAGAACTGCATGTTTTTTTTATCAAGTCGTATAGAGCACGATGTCAACCGTGCACAAAAGCGTGTCTCGGTTAACTTTGCTGCACGTTACATTTTATTAGTAACGTATCTGACGTGTTTGATGGTAACGTATCTGATGTGCCTTTACTATTCTCACACTATTATTTCCAAAAATGTTAATTTTCTTGAGCAATTTCTGTTGTGTGATCAATCATTACCATATTAAACCTAACTTACCTGGGGCGGGGGGCCATAATGGCCCCCCCCCCCTCAACGAATTCCGCGACCATTCTGGTGCGCAAAATTTTTTGACCGCGCCGCTCGCTGACTTTTTACTTTCAAGTCTCGTGCAACTTTTGAGACCAAATTTGTCGCGCCCGGGCATACCGTTCCGAAGCCACGCCCCTTCAAAAAATTTTCGTCAACCCCAAAATTGCTCAAAAACGTGATTTTGTGTACAAAGTCAATACAAATTGTGTTTTTTCAATTAATTCATATAAAGATTCATATTTTTAATTTTTATGGCTGAAATCAATTTATTTTAGTGTAATTATGCTTCAAAAAATGTGTATGACAAATTCTGCTGAAAAAAACAAAGAAATACATAAAAAATGATAAAACAATAACAAACATAAGAAACTAATTTTAAAGGGAAGGTAAACCCAAAAAGTAATGTGGATTGAGTGAAAGCAGCAGCATTAGTAGAGCACATCAGTGAAAGTTTGAGGAAAATCGGACAATCGATGCAAAAGTTATGAATTTTTAAAGTTTTGGTGTTGAAACCGCTGGATGAGGAGACTACTAGAGGATATGACGTATGAGTGGACAACAATACAAAGAAAATATAAAGGAAATTCAACAAAAATTCACTTTTCTAGAATTATGAAAGAGCAATGGACCAACCTCTTTCAGAAAGCAGGGGGAATAATTGCTACCCCTAACATATGTCAATATCAAGTTGATGGAATTTGTAATTTTCATGAAAAATGGATTTTTGTAGAATTATCTTTATATTTTCTTTGTATTGTTGTCCACTCATACGTCATAACCTCTAGTAGTCTCCTCGTCCAGCGGTTCCAACACCAAAACTTTAAAAATTCATAACTTTTGCATCGATTGTCCGATTTTCTTCAAACTTTCACTGATGTGTTCTACTAATGTTGCTGCTTTCACTCAATCCACATTGCTCTTGGGGTTTATCTTCCCTTTAATACTGAATTTTTTTTTATGCACAAATGTTTGGAATGTCACTAGGAATATTTACACCAAAAATCAGCATTCCATAAGCTTTTATAAGCCAATTACAGACGAAAATTAGTTTTTTTGCATATATTTGCATAATTAATTAATTTGAAATAGAAAATGCAAATTTTTTGAAAATTTAACTTAACAGTCTTGTAGATTATATCCGGCTTAAGTATTCAAAAGTACCGGAGCTTTGCTTTCATGTAACAGCATACTTTTTTCTAAATGTAGCAAATTTTAGGTACCAGTAACGTATCTGATATCGGCTCATCATAACATTAGGTTTCCACGGCTTCGGATCAGTATAATTTTTTGTAGCAAGAGATTCCATGGATAAATCATGGTTCCACGTATGCGTGAAGTTGACTTTGTTCAACACATTAAATTACAGTGCTATGGGGCATTACTTTGATCTTCTCTTAAGGGTCTCAAAAAGGGTAACTTATCTGATGGCGATTTGGTGACATGATATTAATGATCTCCTGGAGAAATATAAAAACATCATATTGTTATGTAATATTATTTTTCATTCAGGCACTTGAGGGGCAATGGAATGAAGTACAAAAGATTTGATTTAAATGATACGTTAATGAGTAAGAACTTGTTATATGAGCACGTCCTCGCTGGCGACATGGGGTTTTTAGGGTTGAACATCAAACTTTGGATCGTATTTCTAATATTATCCCGGGGGTCCCGACAGCTTTATTGATATTTATTTTACAGGTCTAACCTCTTTGATGTATTGAACCAAAAATGTTGATATCTGAGGGACAAAATATCGAGCCAAACTGTACGAACATGCTGGCGACACGAAAATCGCAGTTTTGCACACTTTGGGAGAATGGCCCATATGTTTAAAAGTGGAAGAGATGTTACTTTTCTCTGACTAAAAAAATATATTTTCCCTCATATACCTGTAAAAGGAAAATGGCCTTTTGAAATTCCTCAAAGTCAATGTCATAGTTTACAAGATTAGCTGTAAAAATTTTGAATTGTGTTATTTTGTTTTATGTTGTTGTTGTTCTTGTTTTGGTTTTAATGGCATATATCACTCAAGATTGAGTATCATTACTTTTAAGAGTTTTAACTCTTAAAAGTAGTAGTCTTACAAAAGTCCATGATTGTTGTTACTTTATGTAAACAAGGATTTGGATGATTATTAACACATTTTATTGCTATCAAACACTTTATCAACATAATGCTTTAATAGCATTTTGTACAATGTACATGTTAGAAATGATGATGATATTGAGGATGGTAACGATGGTTTCCTGTTGTTTTTGTCACTATCATTATACCAGTTTGTGATTTACTATTAAACATCAAACTTCTCATTTTCATCATTATATTAAGTGTGACTGTTTATTACATTTTATTTTTCCCAGAAAATGGAAAACGAGAAGATAGCACCAACATGAATGGCTTGCCTTCTTCGATTTGAATGCGCCCTCGGAGCTGGACAGACCAGATTATTCTTGTGACCGCAGCAAGATGTAAACACGGAAGTTCCTGGCTCTCCATGCGCTGTATCCCGTGAACAGAGTTTGACTGCCCCGGGGTGCAGGGTTCCAGTCACAATGTCTTACCACTCGAGACCGGTCCATGACTTTACAATTGAATATGACCTGGTAAGTTAGGGATCTATTAATTGAATGTAAACCTTAGACTCATAACACAAAATTTGTGTGAAAAGCATCAAATTGATCTCATTAAGCCATCTTTCTCATTACTTTTTTTCCCCCCAGATACAACAAAGTAAAATTCAGGGCCCAAAATTAGCATGCTTCTGAAGTAGATATCTTTATGCACTTGGGATATATGCTGTACAATTGTACAATGAAATTTCGGCACAACAAAAGGAAACTGCTGGTCGCAAGGACTTTGGTGTAGTGGGAATTCCTGTACTTGGGAGAGTCCGCTCCTACAATCAGATGTGTGAATAGTTTTATTTATCTCACACTTTACCATATTTCTCTTGTTTGTCTATTTGCAGAATCCCTATGAAAGTTTTATGAGGAACCATCTCAAACACTATGGCTATTATACAGGTGAGTGGGGATTATATTACAGATGTTTGTAGGACCTATACACAGGGGCGGATCCAGGAATTCCGTAAAGGGGAGGCACCTTTACAAAATTAAAGGAGGGCTTATGCGCCCCCCATTTGTTTTCTTTTGATTTCTTTTGTTTTAACCAAAAATAAAGAGGGGGTGCGTGCCCGGTGCGCCCCCCTCTGGATACACCACTGTGTGTGACTGCCTTGCACATTGCACATTCTGAAAGCACAGATCCACACAGCAGAAATGAGAGACTGGTCAGTAGGCCTACTGTAGGGAGGACAAAGCCTCTGCAACTTCTGCTCCTAAACTGTAGAATAACCTACAATAAAATATATTGTAGTACCGTGCCCAGACTTCTTCACAACTAAACAGGTCCGCAACTCCTTCAAATGTATATTTGAAATTTTTATTTGTATCTCATTTGTATCTCAAAATTTATTGAGGAGCTGGGTAAGATGAGCTGCTTTAAGGGACATTACAGACGATTTTCATAATTTCACATCATGCAGTACATAAATCAACAACTCCATGTATAGATTTGTGGAATTTATTGTGGTTCTTGAGCAGAGAAACAATACTTTTAGAAACCTTAAACAAATTACACTGAACAAGGATGATGACATAGGAGGTTCACATATTTCAGAAATGTAGCAGTGTAATTCCATTACAATACCGCTTGCTTGCGACTTCACCTGTGTATAATCTATGCATGCCTTCTTCTTTTGTTCTGCTTCCTTGAGCCCCAACTCATGCATTCTTACGGTGACTCTGCCATGTCATCATCCTTGTTCATTGCAATTTGTCCTAAATTTTGAAAATATTCTTATTCTTCATCCCAGTTATCACAAATTCTGAAATTTTGTCCTCAGTATAACTAATTTATAGTTGTTCAAATGTAAAAATCTGAAAATCATCCGGAGGTCTCCTTTAATTAAAGTACTCCTGCTGGTGTTAACCCTATATTCTGCAGATAACTGCAATGTGTGATCTGAGAAATAATCATAATCCACTTTCTTTGTTTTTTCCCCAGCCATTTATCAGAATGCTTTCCTTCAGTGTAACATGCCTAGTTGTGAGGGGATGTGCATAACCAGCAGCACACATTAATTTCTTTCTGTACCACATACAGGACGCAACGAAAACTACCGCACGCCCAACAAAGCACTCAAAGCTTGGGACCAGGCTAACGGATATGACCTCAGCGATGGGGGGTCGGACACAGAGTATGAGAACCAGGCCATCAAAGATGGCGACAAAACTGATCTTGGTAAGTCTGTGTCTTTTTTGGGTTTTTTTTTTTTTCAATACCTACATGTAGTGTATGTCTGGAGCCCTTGTCCGAAAGAATCAACTTTTTATTTTGCAATTTCTCATGACTGTGTGGCAAGAATACTCCTTGTTTGTTTGTTTGGTTTGGTTTATTTCTGCATTCCAACAATATTATTTGTAACCTTTATGGAGTGGATGGTTAACACGGATGGGCTGATTTAGCTATAACACCCATTTCCCATGGACACTTGCCCAAGTATATTCGGGATTAGTCTTCAACGGGTTAAACAAGACTTTGTGTTGCCTGGTAAATGTCACAGAGACTTTCTGAGCTGAATCAGATATTCTTTATGTGATATACGGTCAAACCTGTCTGTAGCAACCACCGTCTGTAGCAACCACTGTAGCAACCACCGTCTGTAGCGGCCACCTGCCATAATCAGATGCGGCCAGTAAACACAATTCCCCTCTAGAGAAAAGCCATGTTAACGATCCTGTCTATGGCGGTCATCTGTCTGCAATGGCTACTTTTTTCATCTCCCTTAGGTGGCCACTATGGACAGGTTTGACTGTTATTCTTTTCCTTGTCATTCATGGCAGACATCGGGGGGGGGGGGGGGGGGGTAACAAGGGTTGCATATCAAAGCTTACAGGTGCACCTCCTGAATGCATGGTCTACCGTTTATCTGTAAATTGCTCCTCATATTTGCACTTGGCCCAGCTAGGTCAATCAGCATCTATCTGCACATAGCATAGGGCTCCCTCTCTTGTTCAGACTCTCCGAAACATTGAAATCTCTCTCAGGCTGAGGACCTGGTTCATGCTCAAGAAGACATGTGTTGTCCTGTGATGATTAATTTCTGAGGAATTGAGGACCAGTCCTATGCACGGCCAGAACCATTCTCACTGTGTTCTGATGTTTATTTAAAAGTTAAAAGTAGTTAGCATGGTTGAGCACTCTGTATGTGCTCCCACCATATAGGATAGCATGGGTTGCTCAAAATGCCATAGATATGATGCAAGTAAATTGCTCAGCAGCAGTTGCACTTGGTGTGTGCAGTACTTGGCTATAAAAATTACAGTGCGTAAATGCTGTTGATTTTTGTGTGTGTAATGTGTGAGGTAGTGATAATCATGCATAGCTCCCTCTAGTGTTACCTAACCCACAGGTAGACCGTATCACATCAGAGGTTCATATTTTAGATGCATCAGTGCAATATAGTAACTCTTTATGTGCTACGTCCGCACATGCGATTCAGTCGACGGCTTGCCAACTTTGAATATTTTGCTCAAATCCATCACCGCGCACGAACCGATTGATAAATTGCAATATGCTATATCACAGTTGATTGAAAGCATCATAACCATTACATAGCTTTTAAGTCGTAAATTTTGCATCACAGCAAAGCATGCCGTTTTCTGTTCAACTTTTCTCAATATTATATGCATTTTAAGCATCTAAATACACTGTACTTCTGCAATGTTTAAAAAGTTACTCGTATGTGGCATTCAAAAAATGATGCTCTCCAAAAGTGCTCATGTGTTGCGGTCTGAGAAGAATTTGGCACTCAGGGGTTTACATTGTGGCATGCAAGGAGTTAAAATATGAGGTCTGAGTTTATTGTGTGGTATAATATGAGGGAAATAACCTTTGAAAAAGAACTTTAGACAATAGATGCTAAAACTCACACACACACACAAAAAGACTTGTGCATGGTGATGCTTAATTCAAGAGTTAAGAATTTTTTGTGTGTCCATCAATACACAAGAATTAATGGTTTTCGCTCACATTATTGTGCAAAAAAAAAAAAATCAATTTTTGAAAAGAATGTTGATTTTGTACATGAATGTGTGTGAATGGGCTTTATTCATCAAAGCCTAGTGGACCAGAATTACCAACAGTGGAATTTAAATCATAATACTTTTATTCAATGTGGGGAGTGGAACATTATTTGTACATTGAAACAGCAGTCTATGGGAGATCCAGGTGTGCCTTTTGAAGAATTTGATTGTCTTCCTTCTCCAACTTCCTACCTGAGTATGCTCATTCATGTACAGTCTGTACATTATATCTTCCGCATCACTGCACTCTGCTATTGATTTATTCTTCAATGCCAGTGGCATGATGTATGTTGCCATGGTAACATCACAGCTGCATGGAGAGGCAAAAATTTGTTTTCCACTCATGCACTGTATGCTGTCTAGTCACCATTCAGACAGAGTATTGAATTATGGCCATACATCAAAATGAAAGGGCTTTTGAACTTGACATCGTTCAATGTCATAAAGTGATGACAGGTTTAAAGGTCTACATGGTAGAGCACTGGGATGTACTATGGACTGAGAAGGCTGGGCTGTCTGCATGGTGGGCCATAATCCTCGATCGTAATGAACTGTGTACAATTCTATCACTGATCTCTGCACTGCTGAGGAGTCTCGACAGAAATCAACTGTTAACGATGACTGTATGGTCATCGTTGCAAATGTATTCTCTGACAGGCACTTTATAATGCATGGTTTCTGGATTTACATGTACATACATTGTATGTACATGTACCTGTTGAATAGCAAAGAAAGATGAATATCTTATATGTGATTATACGCCATCCACGTGTCTCCATGCTACAAGGTCTGAAGGTGCATCACACAATATATATCTGAAGACTATTCTCTCTTTTGGCATCAAAATGATTTATGACATATTAATATACGAATAACATTTTCCTCTTTTTACATGAAATAATTTATGACTTATTATGAGGAGCTGATACGGCTGAGGGGATACATTTATAATGTAAATTGTATTACTGCCAATCCGATGTGTGTGGTTCAAGTTGTCTGGTTGCTGGTGGTTATACCCTGATGCAAAGCACTCAATCCTTTATCATGTTGCCTAGTCTTTAGAGGTGGACCCGTTCAAAGCCATTGGTCATGTGGTAGCTTGCTTTATATTTATTAAAAAAAAAGAAGAAGAAAATCATTGCGACTAAAGCAGTCGCATAAAAGAAGTCATAAATAAATGCAAAGTATGTATTTGTAATAAAAATGATGACCATGAGAATAGCAATTTGCAATTTTATACATTGTGCTATTCAGCCACTTTGTAGAGTGCTCAAGCTGCATTGCCTGGTGCACACTCTACTTATCTTAATACTATTATTACCCCACTCACTGAATACATGAAAACAGTTTGAAAAGTGCAAAACTGCACATTGTTCCAAACAGCTATGGGTCAATATCCTTTCGTGAAATTTGCTTTACAAGTCTGATGAGGTCACTGAAAATTTTCCCATTTTCCAGAATACAATTTTTCACTGACTTGTTTTGTTATGTTTTGTTTTGGCGAGAAATGTCAAAAAATAGTATCTTTCCCATCAGAATGAAATATTTAGATTTTTTTTTTTTTTTATAACCTACAAGTTGTATGTTGTAGTACACGTGTAGTATTAAATAGCTTTTTAGCGTGGGTTCATACATACTGTATGTACCTTTTTATCGATTCCTACAAAATAGAGATTTAAATTTTATATTTCATATGTTTGTGCAAGCCCATGGGAATATTGTAATATAAAGAACCATCAATTCAAACAATTTGTCTGGTGTGTAAATACCAAGTTGTTGACTCTTCAAAGTGCACTGAATCATTGAAATGCTGATCAACCATCTGTAGCATAATGAGATTATAACATTTAAATGTTAAGCGCTTAGCATCATATTTCTATGTGCTGGGAAAGTGAGAACAGAGAAAAAGAACAAGTGAAGTAGAAAACGTAATGAAGAAGTAATACTGATAAAATACAGTCTCCATTAGACAATTTAAAACTGACAACTTATACTAATACTTCTATAAAGTAAACACTTTAATATAAAACTGCAGAGTCCTCAGTAACTAAATGTAAAAACAGAGAACATTTAAACTTCAGGGGAAAAAATATTGAAAAGGAAAAAAAAAAAAAAGGGACACATAAAAGTTTAGGTGACACTTTAACCGTTTTCCTTGGATGCTGTGGCCAAACATATCCGAGCTGCCTTGAGTATGGTGATGGAATGTAATGGTATTGTACGAAAACTGAATCACAAATTATTAATTAATTTTCCTCCTTCTTTTTCTTTTTGTCTGTGAATGATTAATACCACATGTTTTAATTTGTGTATATTATGTACATAATTCAAGGCCAGCAATGTTTTTTTTTTTTTTTTTGAAAAGGACAGACAGCTTGACATACATGTACTGAAGGAATCTGATTAATCCCATCCATTGGAGGAGATACAGTGTGGTGCTTGGGCCAAGGGGAATCGTGCAACAGTTGAGATCAATATTTTCTGTTCTGTTAACCGGTGTTTGGGAGAGGATTTCTGCCCGCAAGTAATCAATAATGGAAGGTGTTTGTGGGGGAGCCTTATTGTTCTCCCCGCGATCTGTCACACGGAGAATTGAGGGTACTCGGTCAGTCTGCTAGTCTTTGTCCATCTTGTAAATTCAGACTCTGATATTAGTTATGCTGAAGCTTTAATAGTACCTTTAGTCTTCCCTCAGCAAACCCAAATTTGCGATTGCTACATGTATGAGAATATGTACATTGTAGTGTGATCAAATGCTCTTCCTGCAGATATCCAGTGTTCTGCACTGCTAATAGAAACTGTCTTTAAAATGATTACAAATTGTCTTTCTTTAAACTCAGACTGTAGAGCACACTTTGAAGCAGTGTCACAACATAATAGTCTTGATGTTGTCAAGCCAGACTCTGACTGACATTGTGAAGATTGCTATTGAATTGGCTTTCTCAACATCTTCTGTTGCCTTGGCAATATAGAAGAGGTTGGTAATATCATACAATATTACTGGTATTCTCTCGCACCCAGACAGATCTGCTGCATTACGTTGTAGATTGATTAGATGGAAATTACTCTCCCTATAGGCTCTGATCAGGAATTTACAGTGTAGAAGATGGTTGCTATTTTGTTCAATACTCTCTTGCTCCTCCTCCTCCAATGTCAGAATGATAACTTTCATTTTCCTGAAGTTACAGTCTCCTGTGTCAAATAATTCTTAATGATTTTATGGCTGTGGGTTCTACATACTTGTGTATGTGCTGGTGATTTTATGTTTTCAGTCTCTAGAGTCTTAACTGACCTGCAAGTTGAAATGATCATTCTCATCGGATAGTTTTCCTGCCCTGGTTAGGAATGTTAAGACAATTTTGGAAAAAAAAAAGATAATGAAGTTCGAGGAGACATACGCCAATATTTATTGAAATCACAAAATGTACGTATGTACTGTTAGAATATGGGGAATGCCAATTTAAGACAATTTTAAAAGGTGTATGTGTGGTATACTAGTGAAAATTATGCACATGTCCCAGTGTATACATCAGACTGAGGTTAGTGTTTGTGAACAAGTGTCATCATTGGGGAAGAATTTATAATGTGCTGGTTTTCCTCAGCAGTGGTACTTATTGTTACACAGAAAGGACTGTGCTTTGAATAGGGGAAGGTGGGGATGGGGGGGGGGGGGGGCAGCAAAGAGCTCTGTCTTTGTGACAATAGATTATTATCTGATTTTGGGCCATTGTACCCAAGTGCATTTTAAGCATACAAAGCATGTACAAATAAAAAGACAAGGCCATTGATTTTTTAAAAGTGCTTTACCGTGTATACCTCATGAATGGAATTAAATCCCACAAACCCTTGTACACTGTACATTACAATCTAGCTGTTATCCAGCCACGCCAGGACTGGTGCCCAGCTGGATATCAGTGATTTGGCCAGATATGGGAGAAACGATGCTAACTTTTTTTTTTTTTTATGGGACGTAATAGTACTAAATCAGTAGATATTAAGTAGATTATGAGAAAATGTTCATTGCTTTTCTTGCTTTCTTGTACAGTTTATGGAATCATTTATCGTTTGAATATTATCAGTGAAATAATTCCTTGATTGCACAAAGATTTGTGCATCATGTCAAACTCAAAAGAAGAGAGTTACTGGAAAGATGTATACAAAGATAAATCTCAGACCTAAAATCAAGTTTTAGTCAGTGACAAGTGGATATTTTTGTGATAGTAATTTTTATGCTCAGTCGGGTGAGATTAATTATACATGTTTTTGATTCCACAGAATTGGGACATTAACTACATATCCATGTAATGTTATGTCATTCAAAAATATTATGTGTTTATTTTCATGCTGGCTTGTGTTTGCGTGAAATGTGCAAAACTTTCTCCACAGCAACCCCATTTTTAATAGTACAATGTACTGCTAGAGTGTGCAATTCATCACTCTGTTACAAGCAAGAAAAAGATGCCTAATAATAGAGGACTGATATCTATTAAAAGGACTATTTAAGACGGGTGGGAAATCTTTGTACGGTCGTCAAGACCCATGACAAAACCCTTCAAAGCATTCTAACACAACCAGTCAACTTGAATCACCTATGTCAATTGACTCTGTCCCCTGCACAAAGGAAGTCATACCCATGTCGTCTTTAATCTGAAGCGATGAATTTCTCGCTTGGATGATGTGGGAACAATAGCTTTATTAAACGGCGCCCGAGGATGAATAGGACGTTGCTCCGCTCCAAGGAGGGCGGCCTTCGATGATTTATGCAGGGCACACAGTCCCACGATGCGTGAGGAGAAGGCAGGGAAGTGGATGATGTTTGCCAGAAGATGCTAAGTGGGACAGCTGGTGAAAAAAGTTCCAGTAGATAGGGCATAATTGATGCATTCCTCTTGATTGATTATTGACCTGGGCCTGTATTAATTGGTGCATACTCTATGACGTTGTATCCAAAGCGGATAGAAAAAAAAAAATAATACTCAGTCAGTAGTTGTGTGCTGGGGCAGACAGAAGCAGCCAGAAGCGGAGGATGCATTGCTTGTTGTCGGGGGCAACGCAACATCATCCATTCTTCAACGATGCTAATGTAGTGCTAGATGAGTGTTTGAACATTGATAGCTTGCCTGCAGGCCCTGCTTGGCGTCTCGTTCCCTTTAGAAGAGACGGGCAGATGGCCTGTACATAGATACTGAGCCTGCCCATTGGATCATTACGCAGACTATCTCCTCCAAGAGGGGACAGCAGCGTGAGCATTGACGCTTGGCAGAAAACAAGCCGCGATTCATTCCATTCAATTTTTTGACTGCACCTGCTGTTAGGAGGTATCTGTTTATCCATGCCTGTGTATCCCAAATGCTCGGACACTCGCTTTGAGCTGAATGATTTTCTTGGCTGATATCTCTGATATCAACTGATTGGAATTTGTGAGTACAAGATGCAATAGATATGTATGGCATTCCACTTGTGAAGTCTCCTTGAATGTTATTTCAGTTTATAGTATAATTAAATCAGAGTATCCTTTTATTATTGTTAGTGATGTTCTGCTCCATCTTTTCTTTTCTTTTTTCTTCACAAAATATACCAAGCTTCATTTTTCAGTTGTTCATGTGTTCAGTGAATATCTCTGTCACTCTGTTGCTCACCGTACTTGACTTCAGTTGCTTTTGTGTATGATGTCTACTGCTTGAACTCAGAGGGATCTCAAATATTAAAAAATGATTATATACAACATTATACCTCTTGTCTCTGGCTTCAAGCAAAAAATAAAACAAATTCAGGAAAGTTATTACTGTTCCAATTACTTCTTAATGTTTACTTCCAGTGTATGCTTTTTTACTATATTGTACATGGTGATGGGGATATAATAATTCTTTATGATACTGTATGACAGTACAGTTTTCAACAATGCTGAATGTTGGAAGTTTGGAGGGATAAAGTGCAATTCCACAATATGTTAAAGTCATCATTACTGGAGTTAAATCTGCTGAATTTTTGTATTAAAGTTAACATACACTGTACATTGTAGAAGTTACATCAAAATCAGGCAAAGTGTAAAATTTATATTATAGTAAAGAAAGAATGTGGAAGTTTGGAGTTGCATTATACTACGAATTTCCCAGACAGTGTACAAGTGGTCACCACAGGCTATCTATATGCTCCATATATTGGAATGTGTGTACAACATTGTAATATGTGTGGCGCTCCGACAAAATGAGTCATAAGTCGCACGGGGACTTTTCCCGTAATGAGCCGAAAATGAAGGGGAAGCACTGCTCGGGTCGAAATTTTTTTATGACGGATATTGATTCCTTGACGTTTTATCTATTTGTACAGAAAATTTCAGCGTGTAAAAATGAAGACAAGTGTCCCAAATCACAGTTTTTCTGCGACAATTTTTTTCGGTTTCATTTTTTTCGAATGCTCGCCTTTGCGTTGCGTTTCGCACCTATTGTTCTTGCCCGAGTGAAACTCCGCCTCCGTTGCTAGGGCGTATGCTAATGAAGCATTGCTCTTGACCCCATTGAAGTCAAAACAAAGCATGGTGCGCGCGGCGGCGTCGGCGGCGGCGAGGGCTTAATTACATAATAACAGTGAGCTGACCAATGCTATCGATTGCATGACTAGCGAGTTGCGTTTGATACATGCACCACATTTCATGAAGTGGTGATTGATGTGACGCACAAATGGCGCTGAAAAAAAATATAATTCCAACAAATGATCACGCAAAATTTATGATACTTTATCAATGAGCTAATACATGATCACATATCGAACTTGAAACCTCTCTATGTGTGTGTGTACTTTTACAACTTTTATTGGCCTCATTAATGAATTCATTCAAATAATTATAACTTTCGTTCCCGGGTATGTGACTTGCTGTTTAAAGTTTATCTTTGGAGATATAGCATGACCTAAGTTGTCAATTATTCTCGTCTTTATAAATTCGACAATTCGTATGATAATTAAAGCCAAATGTATGTAATGCGTAATTTTATTTCCCCGATTAATAAAACTTATTGCCCTATTTTCTTATGATGGTTTGGGCCGCGACGGCATGGAGAGAAATTGGACGACAAACATTATCAATGCCCAAATAGCTCGTGTTCCCTTTGGAGGATATTCTGACTCTTGTCATTATTTTGTGTATTTTTTAGAAGTAGGACCTATTTGAGAAAGTGACAGAAAGCTGTGTCGCTACTCAAAAGTGTGTTTCTTCATTTTTCTAAAATCAGAATGTGTGTAATGATAGCTGTTTGTCGTGTCTTACGTGTAGCTGACATGTGAGAGGTCAAGTCTGCAAAGAATTTGGCTAACAGCTTTGCGAAGTAGCAGCGCTAATTGCCTATTGAATTGTGTATTCTGAGGAATTCCGAATGAAAGGACTCGGACGACACTGTTCACGCCTTGTATCCGAGTAAACCCCTCATCAACGAAGCCTTGAACAATGAAAGGTAAACTTCCTGCTATCAAGGGGTGGATAATCACGCAACCAGTATTCTTTTCTTTTTTTTCGCCATTGATAGCAGAATTAGTGACGTAATGGAGCGACAGTGTTGGAGGATCGTCATTATGTCTGCTAATTTGTAAAAGATTTTTTCAGTCCCCTTTTGTGTTCACAACCACAGCCAGGGAAGCTAACTTACTTTATCTCCTACAAGCTATCGTTACTATCTTAAAACGTGAATTTTATGAAAGGTTAAAAGTGATCGCGGAATCAGTTCTTCTGCGTGACACAAGGCTTTTATAATTAGGATATCAAGTATGAATCGTTTACCTGTATAGAAAGGGCGGGAATACACACTCATCGCAATCATTCGGATTTGAGAGTGATACACTCTACTTTTTTTCTTCATCTTTCCCCCGACAGAGACCATGGTAATTCAAAACAAACAAGCAAACAAACAAACAAACAAACAAACAAGCAGTTGCATTATATCAGAACGTACAGAATTATTGTGGTTCATGTATAGATCATCTCTTGATGTATAGTAGTCATTTGTTGTCGTTTTTATAGCGTGTCCTAATAAATGCCTTTAGCGAAAACCCAACACAACTTTTATCAAGGAGGGAAGGGAACTTAGATTTAAATATAACATAGTTTATAGAAATCAGACATGTAAATGAGGCAATCATATACATCCGCATGGCCGATTGTAATCTCTTACTTTGACTATTAAACATGATCGCCTGCATTTACGTGCTTTTTCTAATTTCTTGAACTTTGCCTCATTTTCTCTCTTTTTTTTTAAAGAATTGCTCGCAACATTTAAAAATCGTAACACAGTCCGCTTTCCCACAATATGATGTTCCATTTGATTTGTCACTTCTTGTTGGTCGGGTGACGCCAAATGTTGGAAACTCGAGCGATGATACATGGCATTTTGTTTGTTGGTTTTCGTCTCATCGCTCAAAAGAATTTTGACTACGATTACAGAGGTATCATCTACGAGACTTATCTGATGGTTTTTGATACAGAAATGATCATCAATCAGCAAAGATTAGTCAACAAGTCATGAATTCACTTTACCCATCATGTCTAATCGAACTACGACATTGTTGAGGTAACCACGCATTTTTATTCTCATAGTTCAAACTAATTCTTGGCATAATCCAAACAAATAATTCTTTATATAATTTCTCAAAATACTCAAAAGATGGCCATAGTCATAACTTTCTACAAGGATTGCATACGGCAATCTTTATTGGCCTAAACAAGTTTTCTAGAGCTATCAGTTCCCCCTATGACGATGATTTCGTTTGCGTTTCGAACTTGTACCAAACTACTTTCAAAACAGCTACCTTCATAGTTCGATTAATGAACCAGTCTTTTGAATTCATAACCAACATTCGTAATCGTAACCATACAGTACCATAATACTGTCAATAACAGTTGGAAAATGTAAATGCTATAATAATAGCGTGAAATAAATGAGTAACTATTATCTTCATACATTCTAATTCCTAAGTGATGTCGCTACGATAATGACACATGGTTTGACTACTGCTTCAAGCAAATAAAAGTAAAAAGGAATGGGATATACTTCTAATGATAATACCACCCCGTACAATGGATTCCACTCTATTTGGTAACATTTGGTTTCGTTTCTGCTATGTGCGCTTTACGTACGGAAAATAAAAGGCAGATTGATTCCATTAACATGCTAACACACAACGCATTCAAAATGTTTTTTGAAATACACCGTGTTCAATGTAATGTTATAGTATACTGTTTGAAACTTTGAATTTGCGAGTCCTTTTTAAAGTTATAACCAGTGTTATTACATTATCAAGCAAAAATTAAAGTATATAGGGATTCGGATTTGCTCAGAAGACTAAAAATGCTTTATATGGCGATCGTTCGCAACAGAGACAATCCGCTTCAATAGTGTAATTCTGTATTCATAAATTGGAAGAGAAACGTAAAGAAGTCAACTTTTTAACTTCATTTAGCTTTCTCACCAATTGAACTTGATTTGATCTGCCATGCATGATATCGCTGAGTGTTCTATGAATTCTATCAAATTATTTGTTTGGCGTGCTTGTTTTTTTATGCGGACTATTACAGGTAGGTATATAATTCATTGACGTTCATAATATTTGTACTGTATATAAGTCGTGTTTAGTTGTTTTGTATTTTCATTTTTATGATAATATCACGTGTGTATCTGATTCTGACCATGAAAATATTGCGACTGTTTAAATGCGGAGTATGTTCTGGAAAACTAGTGTCTCCTGTCAGTATAGACAAACTAATTTCTAGTCTATCCCCGCTTGAAATGGAAATGAAAAATTCAACTTTCAGCAGATTTCAACCGTTTTGTATAGTGCCTGATACATTTATAATGGACACAATTCTTTAGCGCATAAGCAATCACACAACTTTCGGGAATAAAACGTACTGTGTCTTAATGATTGTATCTCATGGAAAAAAAAAAAAAAACTCGTCTCCTTGCCTGAATTTTAGCTGCTTCCTTTTCAAGCTTGAGGGAAAGAAATAGCTGAACATCAATCGCAATCATAAGGAGAGGCACATCCTTAAAAATAAACACAGGAGTACTGAGACACACTACTAAATAAAAACGGGCCTTTTATCACTATTGACAACGCATGACATTGAAATGTTTGTTTGTTTGTTTGTTTGTTTGTGTGGGTTTTTTTTTGGGGGGGGATTCAATTGATTATTCTGAAGGTTCGTTAATCACACAATGAAATATGGTTCGCTATTAGCTTAGGTTCGTTAAAAAAACAACAACAAACAAACACACACACATTAAATGCGGTTCCCTTTTCGGTGTTTTCTTTAGACGAAAGTAATCAAGCAATCATTTATTTTAGTAAGGTTTGTGAATACAAAACGAAATAAGTAAGGCCTCCGTAAAGTATTAATTCAGAATATATGTCAGTATAATTATCTATACTCAACTTCACAAATGCAGAAAGATTGTAACTGTAAATGTGAGGGAAAACAAATAAGCTTAAGCTACAAGTTAACGCTTCTTTATATGCTATGGTATTACAAAAGTGACCGAGAATAAGAAGTATATTCATGATACAGTCATAATTATAAACCCAACGTGAAACTGTCAGGCCTACATCAACCTTTGCTTCTGATACGTATAGTATGTGCAGCATTGGCAAGCTTGATAAGCGATAATTACTGTGGACGCAACGCCTATAAAGGAAATGTGCCTAATATGGCGGGAATTCAAAATGTTACGGAGGTATACAGCTGCAGCAGAACAGACGCGAAAGCAGTCTTTGATGTTCTGCAACATTACGACCATGTGCGTAATTTGAGGGTTTTTAGTACACGCAAAGAATACGATCTCAAAAGACGACTATCGTTAATTAACTTCATTTTGAACCCCCGCCTACAATGGGTTCTCAGGTTCTATCTAGGTATTAGTACTTGCTAAACGCATCCTCTTTAGTTTCCATTGACAACAACTACATGGGAGGAGAATGGAAGCGATCAACGCCCTCGCTAAAAGACGCTTCTCGTAAGACGCATTGTGTGCCCGCCTACAATAGGTTCTCAGGTTCGATTTAGGTATTGGTACTTGCTAAACGCATCCTCCATAGTTTCCATTGACAACAACATGGGAGGAGAATGGAAGCGATCAACGGCTCTCGCTATAGATGCTTTTCGTAATACGCATTGCCTGCCTTTTTTCTTTCTACTGTTTCCTATTGTTTGCGAGTTAAAAACTTGCGGCAAACTACACCGCAGCCGACACACAACGCGTACCGACTCATTCATGCGGCGGCAGCGGCACGGACACAAACGCACCGAAGTTTACATTCGGACTACCGTATTGGTCAGAATCGTTAATGACAGATCTGTCCTGCGATTGGTTAATTATCTTACACACCCAAGCTATCGCCTTATACGGTTGTGCGTGCGATGGAGCGTAAACGCCGTCGCTAAGCAGGACTGTTGTATTGTTTCGTCCCGTGAAAGAAACAGGTTGTGAGCTTGAACATAACCTGAACTTTGAGAGCGATTTTCTCCGTTATTTAGAAAATGGACTGACATCATAAGCGTAGTTAATATTCGTTTTTATGATCTATAGGGATGTCGAAATGAGTTGTATTACATATCAGTGTAAAGCTTAGAGTTTGTAGAATTCACATATAGGCATAACTACGATTTCATTTTTTGCGACTTTTGACTCATTCCGACGGAGCGCCACACATATTTTGATATTGAATCACTACGTGTAACACAATATTGTGAGTGGCCGAATTTGTAATCAGTTGACTCGCCAACTTTGTGAAAACGAAATCACCACGAAATCTATCAGAGATAATGAATTGTCAGAGTGAGTTCAGGTGATGATTCTGATGTATCACAAGTCTTCTCTGGAACTGCATGTAAACAAATTTGGGCCAAATTTCCTTTCTCTTTTTTTTTTGAGAAATAAAAAAAAGAGAACGTACAGTAGTCCTACGATACGTTGTGTTTGCTGTGCACATCAAAATGACCTACAAATGTAGCAATGATCGAGGAGGGGGGGGGGGATGTAATCACTAAGTACTGTACATACCAAAGATGTTATTTTCATCAGGGTTTAATTTTCACAAATTTTTATTAACAACTGTTGGGCTGCGAATTTAACAATACGTTTAAATGTTGACTGTGTGCTAGGGTAAAAGTGCACTAACAACAACAATTTTTGAAAACAACATCTTGCGAAAATGTCACTCTGTGACCTCGTAACCTGCAAAAATATTTGTATGCAAAAGTAATAGCCTGACAGTGTACAGTATTCTCCATCAAAAATATGACTTTAATTTAATTTCAATGCACAAACCAATCGTACAGCCATAGAATGTTGAGCGTGTGACATTATACCCTCGACTGTTTTTGTATTTCTACCATGATTGTAAATCTTGTGTGAAAATATGCAAAACTTGAAAATTCTTTACCTTTGTGATTTTACATGTCTTGGTTTTTATGAAACTTTGACCAACTACTTTGTGTGCTGCCATTTTATGCTATTCATGGAAGAAAGTCTGCTTTCAAGAACAGCACTTATAGTAGCACTAAATCTACTTATTGCAAAGATCAAGCAGAGGTTGGATACAATATTAACGAATTATACAGAGAAGAGCAGAATACCACTCATAAAAGCAATGTTTTTTATAGGATAATAAATGGTCATTGTGAAGAACAGCTGTTATATTTGCGATACATAGTGTATTAATTTGATATGAATCTCTTGTTCTCCTTGTCTCAGATCGTGCCGCGGACGGTCAGCGTACAACTCAAGTCGTCTTCAGCTACAGCGCTGGAAAAATGGTGAGATGACCTGCTTTGCGGTCAAAAGGAACTTTCAGACGCAGTTCTGTGCCGCAGTCAAGTTGGCCATCTACTTTCAATTAGTCCTATTAAGCATATACTGCAAGATTTGAAAACCTTTCTGTTGTGATGTTCATAGACAAATGTCGATAATTGTTGCTTCAAAGTGACTTCTTGATTTAGTCAGTCACAGGAGTGTCCAGTGCATGGCAGAGATTCTCTTTCTCAAAATCATTCTTTTATGATATTTCTAGTTTGTGTGCTGTACAATTTATTACAACTGAAATTAAAAATTAGGTTTATAAAAACTCACTAACGGGACTCTTCACATTTTGGATTTCAAATGTGCCTTATTTCAGTCTCTTTTACACTTTAAAGGGATGTTATAGCATCGGTTGAGATGGGAATTCAGCTTTAACCTTTTTGCGAGATACTTCGAAACCACTTCTATGAAATATTGAAAAGCATATAATTCTAGAGGAATTCAATTTTTGTTGGATAAATGTGAATTTCTCTTAGAATTATGTCCTCTTTCATTGAGGTTTCTCATTTAATATCTCAGAAAATCATTCTCAAAAAACACTGGAAACTGCATGGCCCATCTCTATCAAAAACTGTACCATCTCTTTAAATGGAAATGTTGATGATTGTAAAATTCATTTTGTTGCTATAAATGATGGGCGTGGCACAGACTGTAATGACTTTGGACAGCGTGAGACATGAACAGAATCTTAGATAGAAATTCCTGGCTAGCATAATAATTGTGTTGTTCCATCTCTCTTTTCTTCCCTTGCTCTCTCTTTGTCTCTTCCTTCCCTCGCTTTTCGACGTTAAAGGTGCCAAAACTGCGAGAGCCGCGCAATCTCTACGCACTTTCGAAAGATTCGGGTCCCCAGCAGGCTCCAAGATGGTGAGTATCAGTTTCCATCGTGATGGTGATGCGTAAAAGTGCTTGAGCGACTCCAAGACTTTCACCGAGTATTTCACTCATTTTTTTATTTCTATCAGGTGTTTTAAAAAATCTTTCTTCTTTTATTGAATCCTCAGGTGTGCTCAGAGAAACTTTTTCTAAAACCCAAAAGACCGAATGTGTGTAACACATACCATGGAAATTAGTAGATAATGATGTTGAAAGGTATCTTAGAATTCAGTTATTAGACTTTATTCTAGGCTGTCAAGTTGTGGAGTTATTTTGCTCCAGATTATTCTTGCCCTAGCGAAATTCCGCTCTGTGAATTTCTGCTCCTGCATTCATAGTAAATCTAATGATAATGGATCAATGATGATGATGTTTCATGATGAACATTGCTATTGACAACATGTGTATTTTTCTGTTTATCAAAACCAAATCCTTTCATAGCAGAAGTGTGAACACACTTCATGCCTTCATCCATTGATGGTTTACATACTTGTGTTGGGAAACAAAAATATATATACAGGAAAGAGAAAACAATGGAGTTATATATCTGTTAACCATTTTCCTCCTGCACCAAGCATTCCTTATTCATGAGCATTGCTGTCATGGCATGGTGGTTGGCTCATTCATTATATTTCTTTGTTCTTTTTGTCCGTCTCTTTTCCAGGCCTGCAGATATCGAGGTGCTTCCCCAAAGGGTCGAACATATAGACTACATTCCAAAGGAAGCAGAACCTTTTTATCAGCCAAGTACGTTGACACTGGTTTTCTGTACCATTGAGTGTTCTTGTCTTTCCACAATATCTCATTATCTCTGTCTCTCTTTATCTATCAATCTATCTATCTAGTATCCATTTTACCATCTATCTATCTATCTATCTATCTATCTATCTATCTATCTATCTATCTGTCTTTCTATTGATATCTATAGCTATCTGTCTATGTATGGGAAGCTTCTGAAAAAATATGCACTCTAGAAAGTAACATGTTTATTATGCCTTCATATTACACAATTCTTTTAGCTTTACGTTTTTTCAAAAACTTTCTTGTCACTTAATGATAGAAGATACCAGAATCTTATTTGTGCCTTCAAGTTCTCAGGATTGAATTTTGACAGAATTAGTTCAGCCACCTCTGCATTTATTGTTTGCCATTTTACTATTGAACACACAATTCAAAATCATAACCATTGTAGGCTACACATGTAGATAGCCCTTTGAAGATTTGAGAAAAAAAGAAGAAATGGTAGTGAAGAGAAAATAAGAATCAAATAATAGAAGAAAATATCAAAAGTGCATTTTACTTTTTCACATTTGAAATTTGATCAGAAACCTTTTCTCAGTATATTGCAAGTAGCATACAATCACCGTTATGTCCCCCCTTTTTTTATTGGCATAATTGTATAGTATGTATACCACTACTCCAACTGTATACGTCAGCTATGTTCACACCTTGCCCTTATCATGGATGGTAACTGCCACAGATATGTGGAATTTTTCAGTCATTAAAGCAGGAGCTTGTTCACACATCGCTCTAAAATCAGTGTTGATAAAACTCAATATTTTAAAGTAGTTTTTTAATCAAAGTACCCCCACTTGACAGCATTATAAAAGATCAGAAATTCAACATACATGATAATCCCAGGCCTGTTTTGTGCATGTAGCATGCAGCTGCTGAGAAATTAATTTTTGGTTAAATCATGAAGCTTATAGTAAAGTTATTCATACTAATGGCTTTTAACATTGATTTTCTCTCTATCTCTCTCTTTTTTTTTCTTTTCTTTTTTGAAAGCATGAGGAAACTGATAAGAAGATGTTTTAATCATTGGGCATTTAATATATGTGATGCAAGTTCAATGCAAGCATTTAGTGGTGTCACTCCTTTTGACTTACTCGGTGCTGGTAGAACCCAACACTGCGTTATCTCCACCACCCCACCTCCCCTCCCGCCCCCCATACACCACATTTTCAATGCCCACATCTACTCTTCTCTCCCTCCGCCCCGTCCACGTTTCCAGGTGGTTTTGAGAAGACCCCAATGCCACTACCAGAAGGGGAAGGCAGAGTCGTGTACCACCATCCACTTACTCAGGAGGAATATGTAAGTTTTAATTATAATTTTCTAAAAGTTTTGCATAAAATTCATTGTTCTAGGACATGAAAAGAGCACTAACTTGACCAGGCCTTCCAGAGGGCAGGGAGAATTCTATTTGTCTTACCATTTCTCAGTGAAGAGGTCATGAGGATGTGCTGTTTTCCTGAAAAAAAGAATAAGATGCAGATTTGTGATATTCCTTCTGTATTTTTGTTTCTATAAGTCTACAACTGTGTCAGCTTGCTGTATGAATTTCCCACGTACAGAGGGCATCACATGGAATTACCTATTGTAAATCTCTATAAATTCATTTAATAGTGGAAAAATGTGTGGCGCTCCGTCGGAATGAGTCAAAAGTCGCAAAAAATGAAATCGTAGTTATGCCTATATGTGAATTCTACAGACTCTAAGCTTTACACTGATATGTAATACAACTCATTTCGACATCCCTGTAGATCATAAAAACGAATATTAACTACGCTTACGATGTCAGTCCTTTTTCTAAATAACGGAGAAAATCGCTCTCAAAGTTCAGGTTAGGTTCAAGCTCACAACCTGTTTCTTTCGCGGGACGAAACATACAACAGTCCTGCTTAGCGACGGCGTTTATGCTCCATCGCACGCACGACCGTATAAGGCGATAGCTTGGGTGTGTAAGATAATTAACCAATCGCAGGACAGGTCTATCATTAACGATTCTGACCAATACGGTCGTCCGATGTAAACTTCGGTGCGTTTGTGTCCGTGCCGCTGCCGCCGCATGAATGAGTAGGTACGCGTTGTGTGTCGGCTGCGGTGTAGTTTACCGCAAGTTTTTAACTCACAAACAATAGGAAACAGTAGAAAGAAAAAAGGCACGCAATGCGTATTAAGAAAAGCGTCTATAGCGAGAGCGTTGATCGCTTCCATTCTCCTCCCATGTTGTTGTCAATGGAAACTGTAGAGGATGCGTTTAGCAAGTATTAATACCTAAATCGAACCTGAGTACCTATTGTAGCATAGGCGGGCACGCAATGCGTCTTACGAGAAGCGTCTTTTAGCGAGGGCGTTGATTGCTTCCACTCTCCTTCCATGTAGTTGCTGTCAATGGAAACTAAAGAGGATGCGTTTAGCATGTACCAATACCTAGATAGAACCTGAGAACCCATTGTAGGCGGGGGTTCTAAATGAAGTTAATTAACGATAGTCGTCTTTTGAGATCGTATTCTTTGCGTGTACTAAAAACCCTCAAATTACGCACATGGTCGTAATGTTGCAGAACATCAAAGACTGCTTTCGCGTCTGTTCTGCTGCAGCTGTATACAGCCGTAACATTCTGAATTCCCGCCATACATTAGGCACATATCCTTTATAGGCGTTGCGTCCACAGAATTATCGCTCATCAAGCTTGCCAATGTTGCACGTACTATACGTATCAGAAGCAAAGGTTGATGTAGGCCTGACAGCTTCACGTTGGGTTTATAATTATGACTGTATCATGAATATACTTCTTATTCTCGGTCACTTTTGTAATACCATAGCATATAAAGACTCGTTAACTTGTAGCTTAAGCTTATCTTTTTTTTTAACATCACTGATTTACAGTTACAATCTTTCTGCATTTGTGAAGTTGAGTATAGATAATTATAATGACATACATTCTAAATTGATAGTTAGGCCTTCCTCATTTCGTTTTGTATTCACAAACCTTACTAAAATAAATGATTGCTTGATTACTTTCGGGTAAAGGAAACACCGGAAAAGGAACCGCATTTAATGAGGGTGTGTTGTTTGTTGTTGTTTTTTAACGAACCTAAGCTAATAGCGAACCATATTTCATTGTATGATTAACGAACCTTCAGAATAATCAATTGTATTACCCCCCCCCCAAAAAAAAAAAACAAAAACAAAAACAAAAAACAAACAAACAAACAAACAAACATTTCAATGTCATGTGTTGTCAATAGTGATAAAAGGCCCGTTTTTATTTAGTAGTATGTCTCAGTACTCCTGTGTTTATTTTTAAGGATGTGCCTCGCCTTATGATTGCGATTGATGTTCAGCTATTTCTTTCCCGCAAGCTTGAAAAGGAAGCAGCTAAAATTCAGGCAAGGAGACTAGTTTTCTTCCATGAGATACAATCATTATTGTATCAGGCACTATACAAAACGGTTGAAATCTGCTGAAAGTCGAACTTCGTTTTTTTTTTTTTTTTTTTAATTCCATTTCAAGCGGGGATAGACTAGAAATTAGTTTGTCTATACTGGCAGGAGACATTAGTTTTACAGTACATACTCCGCATTTAGATAGTCGCCATATTTTCGTGGTCAGAATCAGATACACACGTGATATTATCATAAAAATGAAAATACAAAACAACTAACACGCCATAATCGTACAAATAATTATTATGAACTTCAATGAATTATTGACTATACTTGCCTGTAATAGTCCGCATAAAAAACAAGCACGCCAATCAAATAATTTGATAGAATTAATAGAACATACAGCGATATCATGCGTGGCAGATCAAATCAAGTTCAATTGGTGAGAAAGCTAAATGAAGTTAAAAAGTTGACTTCTTTACGTTTCTCCTTCATTTTATGAAAACAGAATTACATTGTATATCTACTGAAACGGATTGTCTCTGTTGCGAGCGATCGCCATATAAAGCATTTTTAGTCTTCTGAGCAAATCCGAATCCCTATATACTTTAATTTTTGCGTGATAATGTAACAACCCTTATAACTTTACAAAGGACTCGCAAATTCAAAGTTTCAAAACGTATAATAAAACATTACATTGTACACGGTGTATTTCAAAAAACATTTTGAGTGCGTTGTGTGTTAGCATGTTAATGGAATCAATCTGCCTTTTATTTTCCGTACGTAAAGCGCACAGAAACGTAACCAAATGTTACCAAATACAGTGGAATGCATTGTACGGGGTGGTATCATCATTAGAAGTATATCCCATTCCTTTTTCCTTTTATTTGCTTGAAGCAGTAGTCAAACCATGTGTCATTATCGCAGCGGCATCACTTAGGAATTAGAATGTATGAAGATAATCGTTACTCATTTATTTCATGCTATTATTATAGCATTTACATTTTCCAACTGTTATTGACAGTATTATGGTACTGTATGGTTACGATTACGAATGTTGGTTATGAATTCAAAAGACTGGTTCGTTAATCGAACCATAAAGGTAATAGCTGTTTTGAAAGTAGTTCGGTACAAGTTCGAAACGCAAACGAAATCATCGTCATAGGGGGAACTGATAGCTCTAGAAAACTTGTTTAGGCCAGTAAAGATTGCCGTATGCAATCCTTGTAGAAAGTTTTGACTATGGCCATCTTTTGAGCATTTTGAGAAATTATATAAAGAATTATTTGTTTGGATTATGCCAAGAATTAGTTTGAACTATGAAAATAAAAAGGCGCGGTTACCTCAACAATGTCGTAGTTCGATTAGACATGATGGGTACAGTGAATTCATGACTTGTTGATTAATCCTTGCTGATTGATGATCATTTTTCTGTATTAAAAACCATCAGATAAGTCTCGTAGATGATACCTCTGTAATCGTAGTCAAAATTCGTTTGAGCAATGAGACGAAAACCAACAAAACAAAATGCCATGTATCATCGCTCGAGTTTCCAACATTTGTCGTCACCAGACCAACAATAAGTGACGAATCAAATGGAACATTTAATTGTGGGAAAGCGGACTGCGTTACGATTTTTAAACGTTGCGAGCAATTCTTTAAAAAAAAAGAGAAAATGAGGCAAAGTTCAAGAAATTAGAAAAAGCACTTAAATGCAGGCGATCATGTTTAATAGTCAAAGTAAGAGATTACAATCGGCCAAGCGGATGTATATGATTGCCTTATTTACATGTCTGATTTCTATAAACTATGTTATATTTAAATTTAAGTTCCCTTCCCTCCTTAATAAAAGTTATGTTGGGTTTTCGCTAAAGGCATTTATTAGGACACGCTATAAAAACGACAACAAAACTATACATCAAAAGATGACCTATGCATGAACCACAATAATTCTGTACGTTCTGATATAATGCAACTGCTTATTTGTCTGTTTGTTTGTTTGTTTGTTTGCTTGTTTTTTTTGAATTACCATGGTCTTTGTCGGGGGAAAGATGAAGAAAGATAGTAGAGTGTATCACTCTCAAATCCGGATGATTGCGATAAGTGTGTATTCCCGCCCTTTCTATACAGGTAAACGATTTAAGCTTGGTATGCTATTATAAAAGCCTTGTGTCACGCAGAAGAACTGATTCCGCGATCACTTTCAACCTTTCATAAAATTCACGTTTTAAGATAGTAACGATAGCTTGTAGGAGATAAAGTAAGTTGGCGTCCCTGGCTGTGGTTCTGAACACAAAAGGGGACTGAAAAAAATATTTTACAAATTAGCAGACATAATGCCGATCCTCCAACACTGTCGCTCCGTTACGTCACTAATTCTGCTATCAATGGCGAAAAAAAGAATTGTACTGGTTGCGTGATTATCCACCCCGTGATAGCAGGAAGTTACCTTTCATTGTTCAAGGCTTCGTTGATGCCGGGTTTACTCGGATACAAGGCGTGAACAGTGTCGTCCGAGTTCTTTCATTCGGAATTCCTCACAATACACAATTCAATAGGCAATTAGCGCTGCTACTTCGCAAAGCTGTTAGCCAAATTCTTTGCAGACTTGACCTCTCACATGTCAGCTACACGTAAGACACGACAAACAACTATCATTACACACATTCTGATAAAAAAAAAATGAAGAAAAACACTTTTGAGTAGCGACACAGCTTTCTGTCACTTTCTCATAGGTCCTACTTCTAAAAAATACACAAATGACAAGAGTCAGAATATCCTCCAAAGGGAACACGAGCTATTTGGGCATTGATAATGTTTGTCGTCCGATTTCTCTCCATGCCGTTGCGGCCAAAACCATCATAAGAAAATAGGGCAATAAGTTTTATTAACCGGGGAAATAAAATTACGCATTACACACATTTGGCTTAAATTATCATGCGAATTGTCGACTTTATAAAGACGAGAATAATTGACAACTTATGCCATGCTATATCTCCAAAGATGAACTTTAAACAGCAAGTCACATACCAGGGAACGAGAGTTATACATAATTATTTGAATGAATTCATTAATGAGGCCAATAAAACTTGCAAAAGTACACACACACACATAGAGAGGTTTCAAGTTCGATATGTGATCATGTATTAGCTCATTGATAAAGTATCATAAATTTTGCGTGATCATTCGTTGGAATTTTTTTTTCAGCGCCATTTGTGCGTCACATAATCACCACGTCATGAAATGTGGTGCATGTATCAAACGCAACTCGCTGGTCATGCAATCGATAGCCTTGGTCAGCTCACTGTTATTGCGTAATTAAGCCCTCGCCGCCGCCGCCGCGCGCACCATGCTTTGTTTTGTCTTCAATGGGGTCAAGAGCAATGCTTCATTAGCATACGCCCTAGCAACGGAGGCGGAGTCTCAATCGGGCAAGAACAATAGGTGCGAAACGCAGCGCAAAGGCGAGCATTCGAAAAAAATGTAACCGAAAAAAATTGTCTCAGAAAAACTGTGATTTGGGACACTTGTCCTCATTTTTACACGCTGAAATTTTCTGTACAAATAGATAAAACGTCAAGGAATCAAAATCCGTCATAAAAAAATTTCGACCCGAGTAGTGCTTCCCCTTCATTTTCGGCTCATTACGGGAAAAGTCCCCGTGCGACTTATGACTCATTTTGTCGGAGCGCCACACAAATGAGCAAAGAAAATAAGATTCCACGAGGATTCAAACCCGAGACCTCCATTTGGAAAGGAGAATTGTCCTCAAACTTTTACATAGTAATGTACTGACCTTTCTACATTTGTTGAATCAACATTCCTTCCTGATGTTAGATACAGTGTATTCAGCTTTATCTTTTGTTCCCTCCCTTACCTTGTTTGCTTACACTGCCCACATAAACCTGGACCCCCTCTCTTTGTGCCGCTCCAGTTTCTTCGATCACGGATTGGTGGAAACAGGAACGGCCCCATCCCGCGAGCCGTCAAGCTAAAGTCAGCAGAGGACTCGACGCTCATCTTTGAATCGCGCTTTGAGAGTGGGAACCTGATGAAGGCTATACAAGTGTGAGTTTTCTTTCCTTTTTCTCTCTCTTTGTGCTTGTCTGATGAAGACAAGAAACACTTAGGACTGTTGAAGTGTGTGTACTGTTGTATTGTTTTGTTTATAATACAAGCAGACCTACTGACCTTTCTGAATTTGGAGGAAAGAATCTGAATTTTGACCATTCCCAGCTCTTGTTGCAGTAGGAGTTTTCTATTTTTCTTGATAATTTTACTACACACTCCTATGGGAACTGAATTGCTCTTTCTTTCCTACTTTTGAGCCAAATCATCCCTATTTTGAATTCAGTCAGAAAAGTTGGGATGTCTGTACAGGACATATATACACTGTAGGACTGTTCAACTGTGTGTTCTTTTGTCTGGTTTCTTTGTACTTTTGTATTGTTTTTTTTTTTTTATGATACAGGATCCATTGAGGACTGTTGAAGTGTGTGTTCTTTTGTCTTCTTGTGTGTCTATTTGTAATTTTGTATTTATGTTTTATTTTGTTTAATAATGATACAGGATATATTTAAGACTTTAAATATATGCTTTGTATTTCTATCTCGTTTTCACTTTCCTTTCCACTTAGTTTAACAGTAGACAGACATAGCAGGACTGTATGCAGGTGTGATTTCCTGTATCTTAGACATTTCTTTGCAATGTTCTTAAAAAGCAAACAAATAGAAGAATCATCTACCATTTGGTTGGCCATCAGATGGTAAATTGTACCAGCAACATGTGCGAAGGCCTATGCAAGCACGAGTGAGTGCAATGTGTGTAAGAATGTGAGGTACAGTATGTGAGTGATCTGGTTGCCAAAGAAAGCAAATCGAAACCTTGTTTCCGTACATGTTTAAAGATATTTATTACCTCCGCCAAGGAAGGAGGTTAAGTGATTATCGGTGTTGGTTTGTCTGTTTGCAAAATAACTCAAAAAGTCATGTACGGATTAAGATAAAGCTTGCATGAATAGTCAATATTGACACAAGCAACACATTCAAATTTGGTAGCGATCCGGGAATTTTTATGGATTTTTTAGGGATTGCAATAATGATTGTTTGGTACCCAGTATCGAACGTGCAGTTTGTAAATACTGATGTATGGCTCTCGTCCAATGAGATTGCAGCATTTCCTCGACCTGTTCTGTAATTTACGGTCTGACTATGAGATCAAGTCCAAAGTCTTTGCAGGGTGATGCTAGTTTAATCCCCCCCCCCCCCCATCAGGTCCCTCACTCCATTTGAACACTGGAAAGAAGAGCTATCATGGTAGTGACAGAAGTATAAAAGAAGGGTACAGTTACACACAGCCAAATCATGAAATGATGCAACATTACAGATCACTTTTGCAGAGGCTACTGTTCTATGAGCACTGAATCTATTTTTTACTGTGACAAAGTTGAATTTGTAATGAAAACTGCACATGTATGTACTAAGCAGCAACTGCAAAATATTGATAGGGTCTGTACTAAACATTAATAGGTTCTTTAAAAACTCTGAGGAACAAGCTAATCATAAGCATATAATACCAGCTACAGTTCACATTCATGGTAAATGGTATACCATTCACTTGTCTGATGATATACACCGGTCTTTTTTGAGACTATGGAATGTTTGACAAAATTCTTGAGACATTAAAAAAAAAAGGCAGATGAAATCAAGAATAGTTTTTTCTTGAATACCACAGGGTAATGTGATATAAGAAGTAGCTGAGCTTAGAGATTATATTTTTATTGCATTAATAGTGCATGTTAGTACATTGTGTCAACTCAGGAGCAGAAAAACACCTCCAGTGCTAAAACATCTGTCAATGTACAGAGGCAAGCGTAGTGTAGGAAAACTTCAATAAATATTCGTGCATGTTGCTTTAACATCTAAAGCCAGATTACATACATATTGGTGTATACTGCATAAACTGTTTCAGTTGGGCTTTTCATGATAGTGGCTTTTTATCAAATAAACCTTTTACAGAACTTCAGGGAGGTTAGATTACAAAATTGTACCAGCAGACCGGTTGATCAACAAATTTAGCCTGTCTCTCAAAGTGAGTTATTGTTCAATGTATTAAACAAAGAATTATTTTTTAGCATAAAAGAATGATAACAGGCAGCAGCATTGTACAGAATTGTACATAATACAACATTCACACTGCTTAAATGTTGAATTGTTTATTAGCAAATCTGTTAGAACCATAGAAAAATTCATAAACATGACAAAATAAAAGACACTGCTACAGTATGTGTTACATTTCTAGCAATAAAACACAATGTACATGTACACACTTGTTTTTTAAACTTATTGATTATCTTTCAAAGCTTTGCTACATTATTGTATGTAGTTCAGTGCACATACACAGCCCATGCTAAATTGTACTTGACTATGAACTCTATCAAATGAAAAGGAGAAAAAACAATCTTGATAACATGACAAAACAAGGGACATAGATCCAAGTAACATTTGTGCTTATTCCAGGTTTCAGCATGTTTTGTTGTTGTTTCATACAAGTGAATACCTTTTGGAGCTATTAGTCAGGTTCAGTCATTCATATTGAATAATGTATTCAATGAGATTTGTAGGACATGTATAATGTCAGGCGGAAGCTCGGTGGTCTAGTGGAGATGACGCCCGTCCGGAGATCAGGAAGTCATAGGTTCAAATCTTGCTCAAGTACTTTGTACGCCCATGATTTCTTTTATCTTGGCTACTACTAAAAACACTGAATCAATTCAGTGCTTGTTTACCTCGATGTACGCTTGGTAGGACAATTTGTCAATCAGTGCAATGAAAATATCTCGACGGAAGAATTTCATGAATCTGATTAAACATAGTCTATGTTAAATGATTTAGGGAAAATAGAGCATATAACATAGGGAGGTGACATTTTTTCATTAAAGCACATTTTACTTGTTTTTTTTTTTTAATTAAATGACTAATTTTCATATTAACATGCATGTAAACAGCTTACATGAAATGATATACCAGTAAACCTAGTATTTAATACATTAACAGGAGAAAATAAGAGATGTAGATACAGGTACGTACCATGAGCATTCTAACTTCATATAGAACCAATAACAACTTTAAGATACAAAGATACAAAAGATTTGAAAAGGAATTCCTCGTCTGCATGCAAAAAAAAAAAACTGTACAAGATATTGTGTGGCCAAAACACAAAAATCTGAGAAGTGCTGTTATTAGAGAAGGGCTTTTGGTCCTATCACAACTGCCTTTATCTGTTCCTGGGTAAAACATGCATAAATTAAAGAATCAAAATCGGGAATGAGACTTATGATGTGCTTTTAAAGACTCTTTATGTGCACCACTGTTCATTGTCCTGTCTGATTGCAAGTTACATCGTACCTTAGATATAGATATTTATGATGAGAATAACTACTGTTTCAAGCATGTGATCTGACTAAAAGTCCCATGAAACTATACACTATAGCTAGTAATCTCCATATAATACATGTAAGTAACATTTTCTGTAATGTTTGCTGCAAGAAGATTTTATTTTCTTTGCTGCCATATCATTCAAAATATGGCATGGCCACTTAAGTTGGATCTGTTAAAAAAAACCTACTTTTACCACAGTAATACATGTATATGGACACAATATGGTTTCATTACTTACAGTGTAATATGCACATGCCAATATTTATTCATGAACTCAGAGTATTAAGAAGCATATTAGCTCCCGAAACAATGCACATTGATACAACTCACTGTGATTGATTGATTGATTGATTAAATGATTACTTATAGATCTATTACAGTTATTAAAACATTTTGGATCTAGGTATTACCAATGACATGGATGCTACAAATGACATTGAAAATGTTTCATTCCCCACAACCGCAATCATTCTTTTTAATATATTGAGGTACTTTTATATTTCTTAACTGTTATTCACAAGCAATCAAGATTGTACTGTAAACACTGTCATGCAAAGCTTACAACAAAAGACGGAAAACTGCAAGTTTAGTCTCAAATTGCCAAAACAGGTATAATTCTGCGGATTCACATGTACAAACATAAACTCTTGTATGCACTGTATGTAAGTTTGATAAGAAAACAGAAATCATATCGTTCAAAGCCAGTATGATCTAGATGAAAGATTTTCCTGCCATTCTCCATCATTGTATACTGATTATCCGGTAGTCAGTGTATGATTCAAACCAACACTGATTAAGATGCAGTCAAATTGCATTAAAGACATCATCCAGCAGAGTCCTAACCACACAAGTTTGATAAGTTTGCCACACATATTTAGATCACTTCTTTGATAGGCAGGTATGTGTTGTGTTGTACCATTTAAAGTTGATTTATTAATCTGTTTCAGCTTTACGGGGATGCAGGACTGCTCTGTTCATAAATTTCAATGTCATTGCTTGATCTGTGCACTCAAGTATCTTTTCAGTGTATGCCTCATCTCTCTGTATGTCTGTCTCCATGTATGTGTCATAATATATTCTCCTTCTTTTTACGATACATTTGAATCATTGTTGTTGGTATGCTTGTATATGAATGTATGGCATGAAATATCCCCACATCTAGTCATTTTCTGAGACACCACTTTTCCCTACTACAAGCAAAGTTCATATTCTTTTCTATCAATTCTTTCTTTTTTATGATGACTGAGGATCTGTACAGTACATGAAACTTGTTCTTTGCTTAACCTTCTTTTCAGGCTGTAGAACAACAACAACACCAACAACACCACCACCCACAACAAAAGTATTGCAAAGTTACCAATCCTGCCTGTTTCTATGAGAGTTGATGGAAGCAGTGTTAGCAGTACTATACTTGACAGAGTGGCTATACTTCTTCTGGGACAATGTAAATTCTTGTAGACTTACTGGCATTTTAGTTGCCTCGCCAGGGCAGGGAAGTTTGCGTACACTGTCATGTCAACTGTATGACAAATCTTCAGTTGTGGAGGCACTTCGCTCGCTGACTCACGGATCAGGACAATAACATCTTTTCCTTCAAGGCCCTGAGCGACTTCCTTGAGTAATTCTGTCTTGGCATCAAAGTTGTTGCTTATGACAAGGATGTGATGGGCACACCTGGGAATGGCTACAGTCCTTGCTCTGATGTCAAGTTGTCCAAGCTTTGAATCTCTGGGATGGTAATAACCCTTCAGGCCGAAGACTGGGTTTTCAAGGTTGGTCAGGAGAGAATGTTGTACCCAGTTGTCTACTTCATAGTTGTCTTCATCATTGGTAATGTAGAAGTCATACTCCATGTTTTGTTCCTGGGTCAGGCAGTGGTCAGGAGGATCATGGTAGGCTTGTGTGCTGTCACTGTCTCCGGATGATTCCTCATCAGGTTCTGACCCTGTGCTTTGAGAAATTTGTTGCCAGTGTTTCTCTGTAGTTTGTTTGAATTTTATTATTTCCTTATGCAATGTTTCAGTTTGTGGTTGAAGCTGATGTGACCTCTTCCAGAATTCCTCCATGTATTTTTTGTGAAGAAGGGGACTTTCTAAATTGCCCCTTGTTGTGAGACTCGCCATCTTGTCAAGGCATTCAACCACAAGCTGCTCATGTTTGACAAGGGAGCGCTGAGTGTCAGATTCCTTTGCTTGGAATGCAGTGGAAGTGTATAGAAGCCAGAATCCCATTTCACGACAGCTGAGTAGAAACTTGCAATCTTCTTTCATCTGGTCAAGATTGTTTTTCATCAGGTGGAGCAGTTCTTTTGCTATCATTGTAAGATAGTTTGTCACATAACCTTTTCTCTTTTCAACTTCAAAAGCAACCTTGTAGGACCCAATGGCCCCATGGGTGTCTCCACAGTCTTTCAAGCATCTCGCCCACTTCACATCGATAGCTGCGATATCTCTACCATCCTCAGTGGCAGAAGCCTGGGAAAATCTTTGCAAAGCCTCCAAAAGATTTTCCCTATCTCTTCCTTCTTTCTTTACAATGTCATTCTGCGATAGCCAGTAGTGCACTTCACCGGCCAGACACAATTGCCTTGGGTAAAAGTTTTCCTCCAAAGCCTTGAAAGCATATTCCGCAGCTTTCTGTAGGAATTATTTTTCCCCGTTTGATGATTGTTCTTGTTTAGCTTTTACTAAGCTTATTCTTGCTCTGCAGTCATAGAAAGATATTGATGAGTCCTGAAGGCACTGAAGTGCCTCGTCATATTTTTTTTTCTCTACAATATTGCATGCTTTGTTCAGGCAAGGTCCAAGGATTCTTAGGGTCAAGGTAAAGTGCCTTTTTGTAGCACAGCATTGGATTTCTCCATTCTTCCATGTATTTTCCCTGCACTATGTGTGGGAGTGCAGGGAGCTCTAATTGCAATCGGGCAAAAGTGTTTCCCATGATGGTCCAGATCTCAGCTTTGTATTTCTTTTCCCTGTCTGTGCACATGCCAAGGGCCTTGTCAAGTAATTCCACTGTCTTCCCCACTGACTCCAAGTATTTGTCATTCTCGCAAGCTCTTGAGTAGTTGTGGCACAATTTCTCATGAGCTTTTGCAGCGTGCAACAGCCAGTCCCTGTATTCATAATTGTCATCAAGTATCGTCTTGTCAACAAGCTTGAGAGCGCTTTCAAAACCCTCCACCTGCTTTTTGGTGTGCTCTACCCCTGTCCAGGATGTGGCATAGATATCACAAAACTGGGCATAGGCCTGTCCAATCTTGCACCTTGCATACCGTTTGCCGTCATCCTCGCCCTTCAGTAGGTCCCTGATTCTGTCCACATAAATGAGAGCTTCCTTGGAGAATCGAAGAGTGTTATATGCCTTTGCCAGGTCCTGCAAGGCATTGAGGTCATCAGGGTCATGTGTGAGAATCTCCTCCCACAGCTGAATTGCCTTCAGAGGTTGCAGTGCTCGGTAATACAGTAATGCTAGATGGGAATTGAAACATAGGATTAGATACAAGTGTAATACTATAACCTTCATCTTGAAACTGATGATTTCGCAGTAAAGATGATACCCCTCATGGGATTAAGCTTGCAGTTCAAGTTCTAGATGTTAAGATTACTCCCTACACTCAGAAACTCATATTTTGTCAGATTTCTTCAATGATTTGATTTCAATATTTTGCTTTTGACATACTCAATATTTTGGTATGACATACAATCGTATGCAACACTTTCACATTTCTGTAACAGCACACAGATCATGGTTCACTTCCTATACAGTGTATGTATGCACCAATCTGCTTTATGCTGCCTCGTTCATGTGGCAATGGATTAAATCTTCAAGTGGCTACTATTCTTAAAGACACAAAGAATGAATGCATTCCTTTTAAGACCATTAATCTCTTCGTTCACACCTATCAGTTCTATATACAGTTCCTTAATAAAAAGTATGATGGTATAGATGATGAAAATGTCTGACGTGCACAATACATGTAGATCCCAGGTAAACAATCATTGAACTATTGGATGTAACTGCGGTGTTAAATCACACTATAGTGTGCAATACCTTGGAAGTTGCGAATAACATTCCGGAATCCTTCACTGAAGAGCCCAAGGGTAAGAAAATTTTCTTGATCCTTGATTCGTTTTTCAATTCCCCTTTGGTCTAAGCTGGTCAGCAGTCCCTTGTTGACATTGAGAGATTGACATTCTAGGAGACCAGGATGTATCTTTTGTCTGTCTGCCATCATTTTCTTCAAGGGAAAATGAAGAGAAATCCACTTATCACTAAAAAGGAAACCAATCGTGTGTAGCTCTGCTGTAGAAGAGTGTTTACAGATCGGATCCAATGCAGAAAAAAAAAGGCCATACTACACTGGAGACACTGTGGTTTGTATGCACTACCATCCACTGTCGTCATCAGAATGAGCCAGATCAACTCTTAGGTTTGATGCTATTTATTGTCCATGGGTTGATGCTCATTCATGGGCTTTGCCATGATTGACCAGTGTTGGTGGAAATAATAATAATCGTGTTTTTCATAGTTTTTTTTTCAATTCAAAATTTAGATTCCTGGGGAAGTTCCACCTCTATTTTTCTCTCATTTTACTTCTTAGTTGATGTTAAAGGTATTTGCCCATCATTAATAGGCATACTGTCATTAGTTGAATGTCTATCATGTTATATTTGGGAAGCACCAATTTGGCAAGCACCAAATTGGCATAATTGCAATACCATTGTGTTTGACATATTACATATTAATGACTGTACTGAAATGTTAATGCGTGTTTAGGACATTGGTGACGCAAGCAGCTTTCCTCGCCCCTTATGGGTGGGAATCTAGTACCAGGGGCATAAATTTCGTACTGCATTCAGTGATTTTACTCTGTTATGAAATGGCTTCAAGAATGTGACCAATCAGAGACGCTAGAAATGAGTCACTATGTGTGTGCTCTGTATTTTCTTTATACTAACATTCATGGGCGTGCAAAAAGTGTGCAGCAAAAATGAATAAGTAAATAAATAAATAACTGCACACCCACTGACGTCACAATGTACGTATGTACTTAGGAAGCACACACTGAATCAGTTACAAGCACGCGATCAATCACTTATTTTACTGTAAACAACTTCTAAGCTTCCATGTTCAGTGTTTAATTTGAACAATATTTTTTTTTTTTTTTGTACATAACATGCTATTGTGAACAATAGTCAACAAGGCGTGACACTATAAGTATCAAAATCATGCATACAAGATCATACATAACAACCTCATGGCCTAATCAAGGGTTCACAGCAGCTTAAGAAAAGAATAATGACAAAAACAGAAAAAGTGAGGCCTAATAAATAGTATACTATGCAATCTGCAAAAGATGGTTGTGGACGCGACTCTTGAATGACTGAGACCCTCTGTCACTAATCATGCCTACAATGTCTTCTGGTAAGCTGTTCCAGACTCTGACTGCAGAGTGTACAAAACTCCAGCCAGTTGTGTTCTGGACTTGGGTTCCACGAGAGCATGTCTCGGAGTTGACACACTAGAGCGAGTTGTTCTTCTCGTTGTATAAGGTGGGGGAACCAGCTTTTTCAGGTCTTGAGGGCAGAGGCCTGTCTGCATTTTGTACAGGGCAACTGCAGCTGCAACTTGACGTCTATGGTGAAGCGAAGGAATATTGAAGTTGGAGCGTGCCTCGTCCTCATTTGTTCCAATTATGCGTAGGGCCTTCTTCTGTATACGATCAAGTAGTTGAAGTACTGTAGGAGATGCATTCAGCCAGCACAGAGAGGCATATTCCATGATACTTCTTATCTGGGCCTTGTACACTGTGGCTCTCCCAGGGGCATCCAGTTTAGATGCTACCCTCCTAAGAGCACCAAGTCTCTGTCCAGCTCTGGACGAAATGTTCCTGATGTGCATCTTAACTTTTGAGCAAGGTCTACATTTAGCCGACCAGTATGTACACATATAAGGTACTTGAGTAATACTTCATATATACCCATTTTATGAATCAAATAATTCACAGGATTAAGTTTGTGACAGTCGTGAAGATCCGTCTGAGTCACCTGGTGCAGAAAACTGTTAGCAGTTGATTCCTGGTCATCCCCAATTTTCCAAGTACAGTGCCAGTAGAGACATCCACATGAGGTTTGATGCCACAGTTCCAGCGGACCATAGCATCTGTCTTTTCATCAGATCACAAATCATCATGATTTTTTTATATGTTTTCATTCCATCAGTCAGTGGAATACCCTCATATAGTCAGCACAATAAAGGAACAGATTTCAGATGATGACAGTATAGGCAGGAAAGTAATTTTGAAAAGCATACACCGTGCATGTGGGAGCATATCAATATTGACATTGTACTACTTTTCATCCAGGTAGATGGATGTGTGGTCTCATTGCCAGGAAGTGTTGTTCACAAAGAATTTGTCTTTGACTTGCCTTGAGAAGATGCTTACATTAATTGTGACTCTACCCTCTACTTTTCTTGCTTTTTTCTTTGAACACTTGAAACTTGGAAAGAAAAAAAAAAGCACAGGGCTGCCATTTGAGCAATTATTAAGTAGAGTACAGCTACCCATAGTCAAATCATGAAATGATGGAACAGTACATTCAAGTTACATGACTTTAGTGGTGGTTACCATTTATTAGCACTGAATTTTTGTGGGTGTGACAAATTTGACTGTATTATAGAAACAGTCCATACCAAGCAGCCTCTATAAAGCACTTGTGAGATCTGCAACAGATGCTATGCTCTTTAACTCAAAATTCTGAAGAAATAAACAAAATATGGGCAAACATGTACCAATGTAATTTGCATTATGGCGATTGGTTTGACTTTCATATGGCTGGTATTATACACAGGCTCCTTGATATTTTGAAACAATATTTTTTGAAGAGTTCCAAAGTTTGCAGATGCAATTAAGCAAGTTTTCTTATCTATGTATCAATCTGGGAAAATGTATTAGACATTACCTGTTTATTTGCATTGCCAGTTTTGTGGTACTCTTTTTTTTTTTCAGTGTAGAGAGCCAAGTATAGAAAATGAAACCATCTTTATTCATTGAAAATTGATGTGAAATTAGTTTCATGATGAATACATGTTGTTACACACTTTAAGAATGCTTTTATCAGGCTTTACTTTGTGGTGGCTTTTTTTTTTGTGAAATATACAGAAATTAAACAAAAAATACAAGATGATACATTCAGAGAGATTAAGTGACCAGCAGACTAGTTAATCATTAAGTTTTGCACCTTACCTCATTATTATCAGTCACAGCGGACGACTATAATTAACTCCCCCGAAACCCACGAAACGTTTTGAATTTTCAACCGTCATCGAGGCAGTGCGAATCGGGCGTTCTCATTTTCACCAAAATTTCACCTTCTCATATCTCCGCTATACATTGACCAAAATCGCTCAAACTTTCAGTATCAATGCAAAATCATGATTTCTATGTACATACGAAAAATCATGAGAAACGATTGAGAACTTTTTAAGATATTCAACATTTCATGTTTCGCTGTCTCGATAAACTACCCTCCGATTATTTCCAGACACATCTGGACGCACCACTTAATATTCATGAAACTTGACATACATATTCATTAGACATGGGCGGACGTTAGCAGGGTGGTGTTCGCTTTGCCGAAGACCTATTTTTGAAGTTACAAGTGAAAATAAATGAGGTATGTTGTCAGAAATCTCAAATTGTACGGGAGCAGCAAACGAGAATAATGACGTCATATTCTAAGAAAAACTGATTTGCGCTTGCGCAATGAAAGGACTTTCCCATGCTGCTTCGATCCAGCAAGCTGATTGGTCGATGCAGTGCAGTGTACTGTCACTGCGCGAGATGCGAGGTGGCTGCATGCTGTGGGTGCCTAGTACACTGCACATGCATGCTACGCTGTGAGAGTGGGCTGGGTGGTGTTGATATTACAGTACATGTAGCAGTGTGCTGCAGGGGACTTCGCCACCTCAAAAACAAGTACTTACGTTATCAGAACTGGCCTACTAAAAAGAAAGTAGCCAAAATGTGAATATACTCCAGATCAGCTATGATACCAGTTGCAAATTCATGACATTATGGATTATTTGGACTTTACACAGATTTTACTGCACTAGTAAGTAACATTACAACTACGAATTCCCGGTACGAGTTACGATCAGAGTAAATCTTACTGCAGTGCCGTACGGCACTGAAGCATGCAGGTGACGTGAGAGCAACAAAGATGTGGGTACGTGGGACTGTACCCTGTCTTCCCGTGTGCGAATGACTATGAAATTTCGTGCTCGGAACGAAGGTAGAAAGTGCACCTCTTTCGATTATTTCCAGACATATCTGGACGCATGACTTTTCGAATGTGATAGTTAAGAGTTCCATAAAGAAATACATACTTAGTAACATACTTGAAAGTTTTTTGTTGTTCACGAAGTCAAAATGTGAAATTTTAGCAACGATTTTTGACAATTATTTTACGTTTTGAGAGTGAAGTTATGCTCCATTTTGGAATATTTTATCGTCGTTATTTAAAAAATGTAACATAATAGCAGGTTAAAATGAGGTTTTTACTTTTCATAACCGTTTGGATTATCAAAAAATATGAATAAATAGTAAAGTTACAGCAGTTTTGCTACGACACTTTCCTAGCGGTTTTCGTGCGAAACGTGTTCACTCAAGAGGAAAGGGAGGTCAGGTCAAAATGAAAACAGTGAGTTAATTGCACTCGTCCGCTGCGACTGTATTGAATTACTGTTCAGTATAAAATGATCAAAGACAGCCATATATTGTACAATTCTTTGAAGCATTAACATGAATCAGATGGAGCTTTACAAATCAACATAGATTACAATGTATTGTAACAAAAAAAAAAGGTAGAAGGAGAAATGGGATAAATGCAAGCAAAAGTCAATTTAGGGAATGACAAAATGCTGATAATAGAAACTAGCCCAGATAATACCTTAAGTACTGTAGGTTACTAAAAGCTTGTTGTCAGCAACATGAAAAATTTCTTTTCAATTAATGTGCTAACCCCCACAATGAAAGCATACCTCTGAATTTGCATCTTCAGCCTGGTGTAATGATCTGAAACTTCCCTTTTCTTTTTGTTCTTACTTGAATTCAAATGTCAACATAGAAAACATAAATTGGGTTTTGATTAAAACTGGTCACATATTTGATTACAAACAGTAGGTGATGTATTTCAGTCAAGGTTCTCTTTAGAATAAACACAAATCATGGGACTGTTGTGTGCATGATTGAATAATGTTACTATTGATTATCTTTCTAAGGTATTCTGGATAACAACGAACATTTACACGGCTAATATGTTAAGTTTTTTACAGTGTATATAACCAAATCTGGGATTAAAAAAATCCATCATAAGCATGACAAATATTTGCTGAATGAATGTTGTGGCACAAGATTCATTACTAAACAAAATAGTCAAATATTTCTAAACTTATCCATATGTGGTATACGGTAAACACACATCCTCTTCTGAGTGGTATCTTACAAACAAATCTACCAAATATTGATAGATAAAAGAAAGCAAAACATTGACACATGACAAATCAAGTGACTTAAGAGATACAGGTTACATACCAAGATTTCAGCATAATTTGATTTTAGTAGCAAACATTTAGCTATACACTGCAAAATTTGGAGATATACACAGTGCATATATTGAACAATTGTACATTTAAGTGAAAACCAAATCTATCTGATGTGGAGGAAAAATCCCCACAGTAATATAACACAGCAAGAGAGATCGATACAGGTTTATTCATTATTTCAGCAATCTGATTTCATTTTGAAACTGATTATCTTTCATAGCTATTTATCATCAATTCAACTTTTTTTTTTTTTTCAATTCAATCATAGTTTATTTCCAATCAATGAAAATCAAAACATACAATGTAGTACAAAGTATACATGTCATGAAATGATATTGTTCAAACATTTGCAAAAGATTCATGTAGTATACGAGATAAATTATATAACAACATATGTACAGAGAAACAATGCATATACAGTTGTACTTCATGGGCGTGCGGAAAATGAATTCGATTATGGAAAACAGTGATCCACTAAAAAGCAAAGCTTGTGGGACGTGGATCACTAGATAAATAATGAGTAAACAATATATTATTCAAGGTTTTTATAGCTATTGCATTTAATATAGTTTTTAAAGTCATTTGTAGAGATATACATGTATAGTTATTTTGAGATACGCAGGTCGGGGAAAAAAAAAGTATCAATGCTAATGCCTAGACACTTTTCATTAAACCGCGTGTACCGAGAAAATATGACAAGGACAACACACTCGTACGCACATTACCCGCACACATATAAGACGCGAGACAGTACTGAGAAGAGAGAAAACGATAACAATACAAGTCTACGAAGAACAAAGACAGGAAAGGAAGAGAAGAGAAGAAAGAAGAGAGGTCTGCATACAGAACACGCCAAGTGCTGCGACATCAGGACAGGTGAAAGCTCAAGCATGAATTAAAGCAATTTGAATTATAAATCTAGAATTATAAGTAGAGAGTAGGTATTTTCTGAATTTGTATTTGAATGTGACAAATTTGGGGGAATCTTTTAAGCTATTATCTAGACTATTCCAAAGTCTGGGTCAGGTATAAAGAAATGTATTTTGGGCATGTGCGGTTCTCATTGATGGAAGATGGAATTCATCGGATCGTCGCGTGGGATAGTTATGTACATGACTGTCTCGATGAAATGAATCGTGAAATATTTTGGATAAGAAATTGCTGTTATGATTAAACAGGAACTGGCCAAGTTGAAACACATACAAATCTATACAAATTTTATGGTAAAAAAACAAAGCATCTGTATATTCTCGGGTATGTAGGTTAAAAACAATTCTGAGCGCTTTCTTTTGCAATAAAAAAAGTTTATCAAGTAATATCTGATATGTATTACCCCAAGCAAGAATCCCGTAGTTTAGATAAGGTAGTATCAAGCTAGAATAAAGAGTTAATAATGCAGATGAAGGAAGATAATATTTTAATCTAGGTTCATTACGCCAATGTTACGTGAAATAGTTTTACATATGTTATCAATATGGTTCCTCCATGAAAGCTTGTTATCAACACAAACACCAAGAAATTTAAAGGAAGAAACTTCTTCTAGGGGAGTAGTATCGAATGTTATATTGCATGGGAGGCTATCTAAGAAGTTACTAAAAAGCATAAATTTTGTTTTTTGAATGTTTAATGACAATTTATTTATGTATATCCATTGTATGATCTTTTTCAATTCTTTGTTTACTGTTCTTGTTAAGATATTTGGGTCAGGGTGGGAAAAGAAAAGGTTAGAGTCATCCACGAATAATATGAATATTATTCTTCAATGGTTCTGTCACTTACATTCATATGTGAAATGGCATTAACCCAATCTAAAAATAAGTAGGAGAAGCCACTGATACTAGAACAAGACTCTTTGGAGATACATAGCTTATTATTCAAGATTATAGCATGATTTGTTTTCCTTTTCAAACTGAATGACTTCTTTTCAACGCTGCTGTACTACACAAGTTGGTACAAATGTGACCGTGCACCTCAAAACGAACATAAAGTTGCACACACTGAATTTGCGTGAGGATTGAAAATAAGTGAAATGGGTCAACCTAGCCGAACTTGACTTTTTCATATTTTCTGAAAGAGCGGGTCTTCTTTTACATTATGCTTAAATTTGCTATCGTAAAACGGGCAGGAAAGTGTGTTTTTTAGCAGTTTATCTCGAACATTTTTGGTAGAATAGTGTGATTAGGTGTGTCTTTAGAATCCCTTTTTCATTTCTGAAAAACCTTGTCCACACTCTTCACTTTCAACTCTAATAACTTTTGAAAGGATAGTGCTACTGCTTTCGAAAGTAGGTATTAAAAATATTATTGAAAGAATGTGTTAATGAGGCATGCTTAATTTCAGTTAATCTGATAATTCCTTTATTGTTGTTACTCTGGTGGTTTACTTCCTGTTTTTTGTCCCATTCATCGCACAGCCAGCACGGTTTGGTAAAGATTAAGCGCTTAAATAGACACTGTACTTCAGAGCCTCTTTTCTCAGTTCACACTTTTCCTGAGTTTGTGCTTTCTTTCCAATATTTAGATAGGTTAGGAGAGTCCATTTAATTTGAGTTATACATCATTTTAAAGCTTAAAGTCTGCTCTTTCAGAATATAGTCTTAACTAAAAATTCATGTCTGGCGACTTTTTGTTTGTTTTGAGGTGCAGGGTCACAAATATAGGGCCCTTGTTAAATGGTATACAAAATCTACAATTGTATGTGTGTATTTGGGGGCGGGGGGCAATACCCAATGACCCCATGATAAACAAGAGACAGTAATACTCGTGATTGCAAATTCAATATTTCATCAAAATTTGTTTTTGTTTTGAAACTAATTGACTATACTCTTTCAAAACTACTATGTCTTCCACATGGTTCAGTATGCAGAGTACATATTCAGTAAAATATGCTGTAAAAAAAACCCTATACAACACATTTCAGCACACGTACACAGCCCATCAATCTTAAATGGTATATAACCAAGTATATTAAACATGGCAAAAAACAAAAATGCAACAGCATGACAAAACAGGTGATTTTCAAACTGGGTACATATTCAATAGTTCAGCACAATTTGTTTATGTTTTGAAATCATTTGATTAAGCTATAGAACATGATTCAGTTTAATAGCAAAACACAGCCGATGTTAAATGGTATGTAATAGCCAAAGCTATCAAATACACACATTGTACATTCTAAATTATGTACTTGGAAAGTATACCTGTATATGTATTTCAGCACAATTTACTTTTTTTTTTTTCATGCAAACTATGATTATCTTTCAGAGTTATTCTGCATGATAACATACTTGAACACATAGCTGTAATATGTTAAATGATATAAACCAAATCTGTTTATTACATGAATATGACAAAATGAGGGACATAGATTCAGGTAACATCTGTAGCATTTCAGCACAAATACAGAACCAATTACTATTCCATAAAGACAAGGAATGCAATTGAACATGAATTCTTCACCTACATGCAAAGTGCAAACTGTACAAGATAATGTGTGGCCAAAACACAGAAATGTGAGGAGTATGGAGTGCTGTTCAATGAAGGGCTCTGGTCCTGTCAAAACAGCCTCATCTGTTCCTTATTCAAGACTGATGAGAGGATATAAAAAAATGTTTGTATAAAGGAGACTTCTGGTGTGGTTTTAGTCCTTTCTGTGCATGGGACTTTGAACAGTGAGTAAAAATTGGGTTTTTTGTGCCAATTGGCACTCAAAGTACACAGAGTGTTGAAGACTCTTAAGTGCACCAACTATTCACTGTGCAGTTAGATTGTAGGATAGATTCAAGTATATAGGGTGCAAATAAGAAATTTTCCAGCTTAAGATCTGATTTAAAAACTGCATGTATATAAATGAAGCATAAACTAATATAGTGACGTCACATTTTTTTTTTTGGCATTTTCTTCAAGATTTGTTTCTTTTTTTTTTTCAAATGATAAGATGATGTTGCAGTTATATCATTCAATAGAAGTTATGGCCACATCTGTGGGAACTGTTAAATCTACCACAGGTGTATGCAGTCAATGAAAAAATCAATTTCTTATGATGTGTTATGCACAAGTTGATGAACTCAGTAATGCATACAACTGTATAATGTTGTACTTCTTTCTGTATGTACATTTGGAATCATTGGTGGTGACATACCCTTCCGTATGGCTTTATTTACATGTGTACATGAGATGTTATCTCTACATGTAGATCCAGTAATTTTATGAGATGCCCCCACTACAGGCCAATTTTGTTTTTACTAATTGTTTCTTATGGTTTTTTTTTTTTTAATTCTGTTCACTGTCAAGAACTGTCAAAAGCATTATTTTCTTTTGAACCTTCTGAGGCTGTAGAAAAAGAAAAAACATGCACTGGCTTCCTTGCATTTTAAATCTGCAGTTCTGTCCTTGTCAGATCTAGATGTACGGTGTACAAGATTATACCTTTTTCTCCTAGTTTTTCTTGATGCTGTTGTAACTGTGTAACTGAAAATTTTTGTTTGTATGATGGTTAGCAGTGCTTCAAACATTCTTGATCTAGCCACTTTTGCCTCCTGGTCAGGTAAATTGCAGATCAAGTGGGCTGATGGAAGCAGTTTTTGTACATTGTAGCAATGATAAGTTGAAGAATGTTCCATGTTTCCTTTGTTAGAGCATTTAAGATTCACTGCCATGCATATTCTTGCGGACTTGCTGGCATAAGTCGCCTTGCTAGGGCAGGGAAGTATGCGTACACTGTCATGTCAAATGTATGGCAAACCTTCAGTTGTTGAGGTATTTCTCTCCCTGGCTCACGGATCAAGACAATAACAGCTTTGCCTTTAAGGCTCTGGGCAACTGCTGTTAGTAATTCTGTCCTGGCATCAAATTTGTGGCTTATGACAAGGATGTGATGAGCACACTTGGGAATGGCGTCAGTCCTTGCTTCGATGTCTAGTTGTCCAAGCTTGGAGTCCCTTGGATGGTAGTAACCCTTCAGGCCAAAGACTGGGTTTTCAAGGTTGGTCAGGAGAGAATGTTGCACCCAGTTGTCGACTTCGTAGTTTTCTTCATCATTGATGATGTAGAAGTCGTAATCCATGTTCTGTTCCTGGGTCAGGCAGTGGTCAGGAGGAAGGTGGAAGCCTGGTGTGCTGTTAGTGTCTCTGGATGATTCCTCATCAGGTTCTGCCCCTTTGCTTTGAGAAACTTCTTGCCAGTGTTTTTCTGTCGTTTGCTTGAATTCTGTTATTTTCTTACACAATGTTTTGGTTTGTGGGTGAAGCTGATGTGACCTCTTCCAGAATTCCTCCATGTATTTTTTGTAAAGGAGGGGACTTTCTTTATTGTCCTTGGTTGTCAGACTCACCATCTTGTCAAGGCATTGAACCACAAGCCGCTCATACTTTGCTAGGTAGTGCTTAGTGTCAGATTCCTTTGCTTGGAATGCAGGGGAAGTGTATAGAAGCCAAAATCCCATCTCACGACAGCCAAGTAGAGACTTGTGATTTGCTCCCTTCAGGTCAAGATTGTCCTTCATCACAGAGAGCAATTCTTTTGCTATCATGGAGAGATATGGTGTCACAACACTCATTCTCTTTTCAACTTCAAAAGCAACCTTATAAGACTCAATAGCCCCATGAGTGTCACCACACTCTTTCAAGCATCTTGCCCACTTCTGATAGATTTCTGTGATATCTCTACCATCTTCAGTGCTGGAAGCCTGGGAAAATCTTTGCAAAGCTTCCAAAAGATTTTCTTTATTTTTTCCTTCTGCTCTGACAATGTCATTCTTTGATAGCATGTAGTGCACTTCACCTGCCAGACACAGTTGCCGTGGGTAGAAATTTTGCTTCAATGCCTTGAGAGCATCTTTTTCAGCTTCCTGCAGGAATTCTTTTTGCTCACTTGGTGATACTCCTTGCTTGGCCATTACAATGTATATTCTCGCCCTGCAGTCATAAAAAGATGACTCATTTTCTGAAGATATCAATGATTCATCAAGGCACTGGAGTGCTTTGTCACTATGCCCCTGTTTCTGATAGTGCACACCTAGTTTTCCCAAAATCCAAGGATTATTTGGCTCAAGATCAAGTGCCTTTTTGTAGCACCGTTCTGGATCTTCCCATTCTTGCCTGTATTTACTTTTTACTAAGTCTGGGAGTGGACGGAGCTCTGATTGTCTCCGGGAGAAAGTATTTCCCATGATGGTCCAGATTTCAGCTTTGCATTTTTTGTCACTTTCTGTGCACATGCCAAGGGCCTTGTCCAGTAATTCTACTGTCTTCCCCACAGACTCCATGTAGCTGTCATACTTCCAACTTCTGAAATAGGTGTGGCACAATTTTTCACAAGCTTTTGCAGTGTATAGCAGCCAGTCCCTGCATTCCTTCTGGTCAAGCTTGGTCTCGTCGACAAGCTTGAGAGCACTTTCAAAACTCTCTTCTTGTTTCTTGGTGTGCTCCACCCCTGTCCATGATGTTGCATAGATATCACAAAACTGGGCAAAGGCCTGTCCAATCTTGCACCTTGCATACCGTTTGCCATCATCCTGTCCCTGTAGTAGGTCACTGACTCTGTTCATGTAAGTGAGGGCTTTGCTAGAGAATCGGAGAGTGTTATATGCCTTTGCCAGATCCTGCAATGCATTGAGGTCATCAGGATCGTGTGTTAGAGTCTCCTCCCACAGCTGAATTGCCTTCAGGGGTTGTGAGGCTCGGTAATACAGTAATGCTGGATGGGAAGAAAAGCATGTGATGGAATATTTTACATACATTGTAGTATCCGTGATGTTGCCAAATGAGAATTGCACAATATAAATGGCAGAGTCCTGCATTTTTTCTCTCTCTTCAAGTGGAAATACCAAGAGTGTAATGCTGACTTCTTTGATTCTGTTGTATAAGAATGCTTTAAAGGTTATTGTGTTTATTATACTGTGAATTTATACATTCTTGTTCAAAATACATTGAACAGGTGCCATTATGTGGTTTTAATGAAATATGCAGAAATGACATCCAGCTGAACTAAAGATTTGTCTTGTAGAATTGAGACTGGAATACAAGTGGGATGAAATTGCTCCCAGCACCTCATCACTTTGAACAATTTGCCAGGAACTCGACTTCATTTAATTTCAATATTTCGATATTATTGTTACTTTCACTTTTCTGTGACATCATGCAGATCTTGATTCACTGCCGACATCTGGGCACTCCCAATCTGTGTTACACTGCCCCATTCAAGTGGCAGTAAATGACATCTTCAAGTGACTCTTATTGCTTAGGACAAAAATATAGAATACATGCATTCCTGAAAATTCCCTAATTATGGCCATTAATCTCTTCACTTCCACATGGTAGTTCTAACAGCTTCTTTCAAAATAAGTGCTCCAGAAGATGATCCAAATATCTGTGTACTCATTTAAACCAATTTTATCCCAAGGTGAGTATTACGTGCAAGTTTGAAACTGTAATGTAACACACACTGCATTGTATGATACCTTGGAAGTTGCGAATAACATTCCGGAATCCTTCGCTGAAGAGCTCAATGGTGAGAAAATTTTCTTGATCCTTGATTCGTTTTTCAATTCCCCTTTGGTCTGTGCTGGTCAGCAAACCCTTGTTGACAGCGAGTGACCGACACTCTAGGAGACCAGGGTGTATCTGTCTTTTGTCTGCCATCTTTTCCTACAAATGAAGAAGAGGAGACACCCAATTGTCAAAGATTTTCTACAGATATTTTATGTAGATGTAGATCCTTCACATATAGAAATGAGCACTTTGAATACACTAATATCATACTCTAAATGGCAAATGTGATAATCCATAGAGGCAGATGTTGGCCAACTGCAAAAAAAAAAACCCCAAAAGCATATAAATCACTAACAAAAATTGTGGAGCTTGTTTCAGCTGACGATTACGTGTGACATTTTTACCAAACGTCACAGCTGAAAATGTAATGACTCAAAATGACAGGGGCAGAAATATCAGGGGTAAACTTATTAGGAATAAAAATGTCAGGGGAAAATGTCGGAACCGAAAATGTCAGGGATTAAAATAGTAGGTAAAAAGTGTCATGGGTGAAAAATGTGAGTCAAAATGAAGAAGCAAAAATGTAAGGGCAAAAATATCAGGGTGAGAATGCAGGAGGAAAATGTCACAGATTAAAATGTTGTGAGTAAAAGTGACAGGTGCAAAAGTATCAGGGGTAATAATGTAAGAAAGTAAATATAATAAAAAAAAGTTGTATGAAACTAGGGTTATGGTAAACATAAGGTCCACGCGCCGACAGTGGGCAGAGCAGCCCCACAGGAGCAAGGAGTAAAGACTTTGGTGTGTATCTATAGGAGGGGATTCTATGAAGCCAGACATAGTCTCCATGGAACATATCCTCGACGACCAGATACAGACTGATCTTTTGGTCAAGTTTCGTGCCGGTCATTCTAACGTAGGCGATATTTATAAAATGTCGCAGAAAATTGTCATGAGTCAGGAAAAATATATCAAAACAACAAAAAAAAGTTTCAACCAAAATTTGTATTTGACTGGCTATCTTTCATCCACTATGGTAGACTTTCCTCAACCTAATCATTTCTTTGCAACTTCCCTGCCTGTGTGATGAAATGCTTTGGAAACACTGGAGCAAACATGAGTGACATTGTGTTTCCGCAGTCAAAGAGCCAGTCTATGCTTCAGGATGGTTGAAGCTTTTTGTTGTTATGTATGAATTGTGCTTGTCTGGTTGTTTGTTTGTTTGCAATTATTTATAATAAGGAAAGCAGGTACATATGTGAATTAACTTGTACACTGATGACATAATATATTTGTTCATCAAACATTATAATATCTTGCCCCACTGCAAAAAATAATTCAAAGTAACGAGAAAACTAGAAAAGCTCTCAGAGAGCACAGACCTCCACCAAGCAGCTCATTTCCACTCATATACACACTATTTTGAAAATCTCCCAATTTTCCAATATAGAAGCCTGTTGTTTATGTCATCAGCTTCCAGCTGCCTGGCCCAAGCAGATCACATGCCTTTAGGTGCGCGTATGTGCGTACACTATGCAAACTTCAATACATTCAGTTTGAACCACCCAGTTCTTTGACCCTATCTGCTAGAAGATGAAAAATCCTTCAAAAACTCTTTAAAGTTTTGTGATCACTCCAAAATTGAAGCATCTGTTCCTTGTATCAATATTTTCTTTTCCTGTAAATTTCATCCAAATCCGTTTACAACTTTTTGAGTTACATGTATTATGCACACTTACAAACCAATGCCAACAAAAGCATATTTCACCTAGAGATAATAAATTAGTTTGTGCCATCTATTTGGTATGTGCTGCATGCTCTATAGTAAGTCTACTACTCATCAACCACCTACATGTATTTTAGAGTGACCATCCTTACAAAATGGCTTTCTTACGTATAAAATCAAAAGTACCCATGGGACAGGAGGCAATACGCTGGACCATTTGAACATGAAAACAAATCAAGAGAAATGAGTGGGTTACAGGTAAATAACCTGAGGAAACAGGAGGGGGAAAAAATGAAGAATATCCCCATTCGATAATACTGGTACACAAAACTGATATTAAAACATCTTTGTTATTCAATAGAATTACCTGCTTTATCAATGGCAAAACAGGCAGTCAATTAAAATTATGAGCTTACACTTAGAGAAACAATGTTGCTTGTGTTTGTCGCCGAGAATTATCCATGTATGTTATGAGTCAATGATCTGAGCCCGGGATATGAATCTCCAGCATTTTCTGCCTTTAGTGAAATGAAATTAGGTAAAACTGAGGGATATTTTCTCAGATAAGGTATTTAATCAAAAAGCGATTGATGAGTAGTAGGTTCAACCATACTGTGAACTGTCTGTCAAATTGCTGGCAAGAACACTCTACCATAATAGGTTGCCATTTGTTGGTTGTCAAGGTGACAGTGTGTATACATGCCCACTCATCTCACCCGTTTACTCATGAAGTGTGAATTCCTCACAGCGATACAGCATTGTACCTTCAGCTAGCATTGAGGGATCCATACACATTGTGAAAAAAGCAGTGACAATTCCAGATTATTATTGTTGAAATGACAGAGTATGTATAGATACATAAAACACCCAGCATGCATATCTGACGATAAAACATTGTGCATCTCTCAACAAGATAATTTGAAATGTCAGGTGAATTGTATACAGTAAAACACTTTAATATCCAATAATTGATATGATTTATATAGCGCCATATCCACTCTATCCTCCCAAATGATTGAAAGTAGAAATTGTTTTTACCTGGTCTTTGCCTTGTTTGTGTGTAGCTCTGCTGCAGAAGCGTGTTTTCAGAACAAATCCTATGTAGCAAAAAAGGCCATAGTACACTTGAGACACAATGTTGTTTGTGTGCGCTACCAGCAACTGTCGTCATCAAAATGAGCCAGAGCATTTGATGCAATTATTGATCATGGATGCTCATTCATGGGCTTTGCCATGATTGGCCAATGTAGGTTTAAAGGCTATACCATTGTGTGTGTTTTTTTTTTCTAAATTGTAAGACTAATTCTAAATTTGGATTGCTGGGGAAGTTCCACCTCTACTTCTTTTCGCTGGGGATGTCCAAGCCAAGCGTTCAGATGATGGAATTGCTGGGGAAAGTCCTGGCAAACGGAGCATTCCCTCCAATGCGGGGGATTGTCTGAACGCACGGATAGATGAATCCAACTTCAGAGATCTGTAACTTATGGCGGCCATAACTGGGGGGCTTCAAAAAAGAACAAAGCACTTTCAGTAGGTGTGTCTTCATCAGCCCGAAGTTCAAACTAGCAAGATATTTTGTGATCTGGAAAAAATAGCCCAATTTTTTTAATGTGTGTCTTCATCAGCTCGAAACAGCCCGCTTTGGGAAATTAGCTTGAAATTTGATGAATGTAAGTAATTGTGACATAACAATGCACATCTGTACATCACAATGGCCTCGCACTTCGGAGACACCGCCCGCAAACAGATCGAGAAGTTTCGTGGGAAGTTTCGCCAGAAGTTTGCGGTCACGCTGGCAAAAGCTTCGAGATCTACTGGAAAAGAAATGTAACTATTCCACCAGACTTGAATTGGGAAGTGGTCCATAATGTGAATTTCAAGTGTTCAATCGATACTCGTTTACGCTCTTTTTATTTCAAAATTTTTCATAAAGCTATTGCTTTAAATGATTTTTTGTTTAAGATAAAGAGAAAAGATTCGCCTAACTGTACCTTTTGTGGAATATTACCTGAAACAATTGTTCACTTGTTTTGCGAGTGTAATGTAGTAATGCCTTTATGGAATGATTTGTTGCAAATAATTTTAAAACATGATAGTGATTTTAGTCTGGATAATTTCAAGAAAATGTTTGGAGTTTCTTCAGATAAATTCTTATCCTTTTTGTTTTTGTCGTTAAAATATTTCATATATATATGTAAATTTAAAAACATTAGACCCAATTTTGAATTTTTTAAGTTACACTTGAAAATTAAGAAAGAAACAGAGTATTATGTGGCTAAGAAACGAGGTAAACTTCATCTTCACTTTAAGAAATGGAAATTTGAGTTGTAAAACCTAGTAGATGTTTAACATAGACTGTATTTGTTAGGGTAGAACCTTCAAGATGTTATACTGGTGACTACCACAATAAGTTGTGTATTTATCAAAATGATACTGCGTTTTTATGTCTTATTGATTATCTTATTTTCATTTTTATTTTTTGTTCCATACGTTCATAATTATTGTGTAATTTGTATTGTTTGTAATCAAGAAAATCAATAAAACATACAAATACAAAAAAAAAAAAGCTTCGAGATCTTAATAAAGATTGCGATCTTAAACTTCTCGACCTTTTGCCAGTCTGACCGCACCTAATGAGTACAATTCCATGAGGCATTTAAACATCAATCAGATGGAGTTTTACAAATCAATATCACAATGTATTGTACCAAAGAAGATATCCTACGGTAGGAGAAATGGGATAAATGCAAGCAAAGGTTAGTTTCATAGGGAATGACAAAATGATTGCCGACTTTGTTTGTTGGTTTGATTGTTGTTGTTGTTGTTTTCTTGGGGGGGGGGGGGTCTGTAATGCTGAAGAACTACAAAGTGTAGCCCAGATAACACCAGTTTCTTTAAGTACTGTCTAATAATTACTAAAGCTGGTTGTAAGCTCTTTTTTAGATAATGTGCTAACCCTCACAATGAAAGCATACCTCTGAATTGGCATCTTTAGCTGGTGTAACAATCTGAAACTTTTCTTTTTTTGTTCATACTTGAACTCAAATGTCAACACAGAAAACACAACTTGGGTTTTGATAAATATTGGTCATAAATTCATTACAAACAGTAGGTGATGTATTTCAGTCAAAGTTTTCTTAAAATCGACACAAATTGTGGGATTTTTGTGTGCATCATTAAATGATGTAATTACTTTTCTTTGTAAGGTATTCGAGATAACAACAAACATTTACACAACTAATATGATAAGTTTTGTACAGTGTATTTAGAACCAAATCTGCTATAAAAAAAATCTACTTGCTGAATGAATGTTATGGCAGAAGTTACATTGCTAAACAAAATAGTTAAATATTTCTAAATTTATCCATATGGTATATGTGGTAAACATACATCCTCTTCTAAATGGTATCTTATTACCAAATCTACAAAATGTTTGTAGATAAAACAAAGCAAAACATTTGACACATGACAAATCAAGTGACTTAGATACAGGTTACATACCAACATTTCAGCATGATTTAATTTCAGTAGCTTACATATTTAATGATCTTTAAAAGCAATACATTGCAAAGTTCAGGAAAGATACACAGCGTTTATATTGAACTATTATACAAGTTATAACCAAATCTATTTGATGTGGAGAAAAAAACACACCAAGTAATATGACACAACAAGAAACATCTATACAGGTTACATAGATTCATTATTTCAGCAATTTGATGTTGTTTTGAAACTTATCATCTTTCAGAGCTATTCTACAATGGTTCTGTCACTTAATACACTCATCTGTTAAATGGCATTGACTCACTCTAAAAAAAGAATATGTAGGAGAAGCCATTGATACCAGATTAAGACTCTTTGGGGATACAGCTTGTTATTCAAGATTTAGAGCATGACTGGTTAAATTTCCTTTTCAAACTGAATGACTTCTTTTCAAAGCTGCTGTACTACACGAGTTGATACAAATATAGAGCCCTTGTTAAATGGTATACAAAATCTACAATTTGTATACTTTTTTTTTGGGGGGGGGGGCAATACTCGATAACCGCATAATAAACAAGAGACTGTCACAATAATTCTCGTGATTGCACATTCAATATTTCATCAAAAAATCTCTCTTTTTTTGGTTTTGTTTTGAAACTAATTGACTAACATTGGAAACAAGTGTGTGTTCTACTTATTTTACATGTTTCAGTGTATGCAGAATACATATTCAGCAAAATACGTAGTAAAAAAACCCCTCAATTTCATGTCGAAATAAAAAGACATACATCCAGGTAACATATGCATATATTCAAGCTTCAACCATGATTTCTTTTCGTTTTAAAAACTAGATAATTATCTCTCAAAAAATACTATATTTTTCAGTACACATATAGCCAATAAGATGTTCAATGGTATCCCTATTAAAGCTTTGAAACAGAATGATTATCTATCAAAACTGTACAACATGTTTCAGTACACATACACAGACCATCAATCTTATGGTAACCAAATCTTTAATAGTATAAATAAACATGTCAAAAAATAATGACCCAATAGTTACGTTCAGACGGGAGCCCTTAACCTCGAAGTTAGGAAACTTCGAGGTTAGAGCTTGTAGTTAGGGACCGTGAAGACGCACTCGTAGTTAGCAAACCTCGAGGTTTGCTCGATGTTTCGAGCCAGGAGAAATCTTATGGTTAGCGCTCTAACCACGAGCCGCGGGGGGTTCCCACTCGTAGTTCAGCACCGTGTGGACACAAAAAACAATGAACTCGAAGTTAAGAGTGACCTCGCCGTAAACTCCAGCCCCCACAATTTCCCTCTGCTTCCGGGTCAACCTCCCAAACGTACACCACAAATACACTACACGTGAAAAACCTATGACGCACGACACAACAACATCATCTGTTCTTCCCATGCGCTTGATCTCTGAAACTGAACACGTCGAACTCGCTAGACTGTATTCTATAATATTCTTCTCCGACGCTAAAAAAATGTTTTCAACGAATATCTTCATAAAGGCATAAAGTCATCAGTGCAGTGCTATCTCTGCATACCATGACAGAACGAGTCCGACAGGGTCGGACTAAAGAATAAATAGACGCCTTGTTAGCAGTGTGGGCTGAAACTTCCGGTTTTGTGGTTTTAACATCGATTGGGACCCACTTGTAGTTACGGGGGGCAGAAGCTTGAAACCTCGAGGTTAAGATTCGTCGTGTGGACACACGTCGTAGTTAGGGGGCAAGAGCTAAACCTCGAGGTTTCCTAACCTCGGGGTTAGGGCCTGCCGTCTGAACGTAACTAATGATATGACAGAGCAGGAGACTTATGAAATTGGGTACATATTCAATAGTTCAGCCCAATTTGTTTGTTTTTAAACCAATTGATTGCCTTCGTTCAAAACTTTAGAACATGGCTCAGTAAGCAAAATGCAGCCTTTGTTAAATTTTTTGAATTTTGAATTGAATTACAGGAACTCCACTGGTCTTTAATACACTGTAGGCCTAGACACAGTGAACAGTTCCAGCTGTTTATTTCAGTATATCACATTACATCAAATCTGTACATGTATTTAACCCGTTGAGGACGAGTCCCGAGTATACTCGGGCAGGTGTCTATGGGAAACGTGACTGTGTTGTAGCAAAATCAAACCGTCCTCAATGGGTTAACACACACACACACACACACACACACAATACAAACAAAAGCAAATTAGCAAAATACCAGATATGATATAAGGTTGGTCATTACAAGAAAGTGTGTCAGCATATATGTACATAAAAGACATTTCTCTATAACCTGAAATACGATGGAACCATAAAAGCAAAGCTTGTAACTGCGTGTTCCAGGAAAAAAAAATGTATCAATGTAAATTCGTTTTGCAATCGAGACAGGGCAAAAAGTACTAATTACAAAACTATTTTGAAAGCTAAAACAGCAAGGTACAAAGAGCAGAAGAAGTAAAAGAAATGAAAAAAGGGAAAGGAAGAGAATAAGTACTGATTGATAAAAGATAGCACAAAAATACACTGGTTTATGAGCATGACCTTTCTATGTTAACATTCAGTTTTATAACAAGTACAATGTTCAAAGTGTGAGTAAACTATAGAGCAGTAATTTTATGGGAGCATAAACACAATAAAAGCTGAAACCAGAGGTAAAGCAAACATACACTTAGAATTGATTGATACATTCAGGTAACATACACCGTGCAATTTCAAGTTTCAACCATGATTTGTTTTCATTTTTAAAAAACTAAATAATGATAAAAAAATACTATATTCTTCATTACACATATAGCCAATATGATGTTAAATGGTATCCCTATTAAAACTTTGAAACAGAATGATTATCTATCAAAGCTGTACAACATGTTTCAGTACACATGCATAGACCATCAGTCTTATGGTAACCAAATCTAGTATAAATAAACAGGTCAAAAAACAACGACCAAATGATATGACGGAGCAGGAGACTTATGAAAATGGGTACATATTCAATAGTTCAGCACAATTTGTTTGTTTTTTAACCATTTGATTTGCCTTAGTTCAAAACTATAGTACATGGCCTTTGTTAAATGGTATATTTTTTGAATTTTGAATTGAATTACTGGAAATACACTGGTCTTACACTTGAGACACAGTGACCAGTTTCAGCTGTTTATTTCAATATTTCACATCACATCAAATCTCTACATGTACTTAAAAAAAAACATGCAAAATACAAACAAGCAAAATAACAAAATACAAAATATGATGTAAGGTTGTTCATTACAAGAACGTGTGTCAGCATATGTACATAAAAGACAATTCTCTATAACATTGTGGAATACGATGGAACAGTAAAAGCAAAGCTTGCAACTGCGTGTTCCAGGAAAAAAAAAAGTATCAATGTAAATTCGTTTTGCAATGATGAAACTATCTTGAAAGCTAAAACAGCAAGGTACAAAGAGCAGAAGAAATAAAAGAAAAGAAAAGGAAAAGAAAAAAAGGGGAAAGGAAGAGAATAAGTACTGATTGATAAAAGATAGCACAAAAATACACTGGTTTACGAGCATGACCTGTCTACGATCAGTTTTATAACAAGTACAATGTTCAAAGGGTGAGAACACTATAGAGCAGTAATTTTATGGGAGCACAAACGTGATAAAAGCTGAAACCAGACGTAAAGCAAATGTACACTTAGAATTGATCTGACATGCATTGAAAGCAAACAATGTAAAATAACAAAATATGATCTGTTGAATATGTTGGGAAAGTAGAACATGCAAACATGAAAATGTTACACAATCTTTTCAGCAATAATTACATGTTTCTTCAATTAAAAGTGGCTATCTTTCAAAGCTGGTCAGTATGATAACATACTCCATAAACAGCTTATGATGAATCTTAGTTAATTTGCCTATTACATGAATAAAATGACAAAATGAGAGACATACACTCTAGATTCAGGTGACATTTATCTCTTGCATTGTACCCAAATAGAGAACCAATTACAACTGTGAAATACAAAGAATTTGGAAAGGAATTCTTCACCTACATGAAAAGTGCAAACTGTCCAAGATATTGTGTGGCCAAAACACAGAAATCTGAGGAGTATGGAGTGCTGTTAGAGGGATTGTATAGTTTTGTTTGAAACCTAACTTTGCGTTTCTAACATTTTTTTTTGAGAGAGAGAGATAATGAGAATCTTCTTATGGAACATGAAAGAGCATGAAAAATCAAGGGAATCAACATTTATTTGAAGAAAATTGGTTTTGGAGTGGCTTGGATACCCAAAACAGAGCAGTTCTAACAAAAGGTGGGGTCCACCTTTTATAAGGATCACTTTGTTTTACTTTGTTTTCAGTTGTCTCAGCCATTCCAAAATTGATTATCATCTAGTAAACTTTGAATTCTTCTAAGAATGGTGTGGTCTGTATTATTTCAGTAGTTTCTTAGTTTCTTGCAAAAAGTTAAAAGCCCAATCCTGGTCTCTGCCAATATTGTACCAACCCTGTAAGTGAACAGCTTTTGGTCCTGTCAAAACAGCCTCATCTGTTCCTTATTCAAGACTGTGAGGATTGAACAAAAAAAAAAATGTATAAAAGAGACTTCTGGTATGGTGCTAACTGTCTTGTAGTGGCTTCTCTTCTAAGGTGATAGGGTGGAATGCCTGCTAGCCCAGGGAGCAGGTGGATGGGGGTTGGTTTCAGGCAGCCTGTGATGGTGCGGAGAGCAGAGTTGAGTTTGGCATCCACTCTCTTGGTATGGCAGCTATGCCCCCAGGCGTAAAGGTACATGTTACTGTCATATTATTCAACAGAACTTATGGCCACTTCTGTGGGAATTGTACAATCTACCACAGGAGGACATGCAGTCATTGAAAATATATCAAATTTGCTACAATGTGTTATGCACAAGCTGATACTTATTCTTGAACTCAGTAATGCACAGCAAAACCCTTTAAGAAACAGTGCATAGCATGTGTGTATATGTTGTACTTTTTTCTGTATTTAGATTTGAATCATTGGTGGTGACATCCAATTTATAACATTATCTTAATATGCACATGAAAATTTATGTCTAGATCAGTAATTTTATGAGATGCTCTACTACAGGCCAATTTGGTTTTCCCTAATTGTTTCTTTTCTTTGTTTTCTCTTCTATTCACTGTCAGGAACTGTGAAAGGCACTTATTATCTTTCGAGCCTTCTTTAGAGGTTGTAGAGCAGTTCTGTCCTCATGAGATCTAGAGATTCTACCCTTTCCTCCTAGCTTTTTGTGATGCTCTTATGTTCTATGTAACTGATTTTTTTTTTTTGTGTGTGTGTGTGAAGGCCATTAATGGTTCTTATGTTGTTTACATTGTTTTATGTTGTAACCACGTTTTCCTCTTGATAGGGTTGATTCAGATCAAGTGGGCTGATGGAAGCAGTGTTAGCAATGGTAAATTTTAAGAGTGTTCCATGCTTCCTTTGTTGGAGCATTAGAGATTCACTACCATGCATATTCTTGAGGTCTTGCAGGCATAAGAAGCCTGGCCAGGGCAGGGAAGTATGCGTATACTGTCATGTCAACTTTATGGCAAACCTTCAGTTGTGGAGGCACTTCTCTCCCTGGCTCACGCATCAAGACAACAACATCTTTTCCTTTAAGGCTCTGGGCAACTTCTTTGAGTAATTCTGTCTTGGCATCAAAGCTGTTGCTTATGACAAGGATGTGATGGGCACACTTGGGAATGGCTTCAGTCCTTGCTTTGATGTCAAGTTGTCCAAGCTTTGAATCTCTTGGATGGTAGTAACCCTTTAGGCCAAAGACTGGGTTTTCAAGGTTAGTCAGGAGAGAATGTTGTACCCAGTTGTCTACTTCATAGTTGTCTTCGTCATTGGTAATGTAGAAGTCATACTCCATGTTTTGTTCCTGGGTCAGGCAGTGGTCAGGAGGATCATGGTAGGCTTGTGTGCTGTCAGTTTCTCTGGATGATTCCTCATCAGGTTCTGACCCTTTCCTTCGAGAAATATCTTGCCAGTGTTTCTCTGTAGTTTGTTTGAATTTTATTATTTCCTTATGCAATGTTTCAGTTTGTGGTTGAAGCTGATGTGACCTCTTCCAGAATTCCTCCATGTATTTTTTGTGAAGAAGGGGACTTTCTAAATTGCCCCTTGTTGTGAGACTCGCCATCTTGTCAAGGCATTGAACCACAAGCAGCTCATATTTTGCAAGGTAGCGCTTAGTGTCAAATTTCTTTGCTTGGAATGCAGGGGAAGTGTATAGAAGCCAGAATCCCATCTCATGACAGTGAAGTAAAGACTTGTGATTTGCTCTTTTCAGGTCAAGATTGTCTTTCATCAGGATGAGCAGTTCTTTTGCTATCATTGTGAGATATTTTGTCACAGGACTCCTTTCCTTTTCCATTTCAAATGCTACCTTGTAAGACTCAATTGCGGCATGATTGTCTCCACAGTCTTTCAGGCACCTTGCCCACTTCAGATAGACTTCAGTGGTTTCTTTGCTCTCCTCAAAGGAGGAAGCCTGGGAAAATCTTTGCAAAGCTTTCAAAAGATTTTCTGTGTCTTTTCCTTCTGCTTTGGCAACGTCATTCTTAGATAGCATGTGATGCACTTCAGCTGCCACCAAAAGTTGGCGAGGGCAGAAATTGTGCTCCAAAGCCTGGAGGGCATCTTTTTCGGCTTTCTGAAGCAAGTCTTTTTGCTTGCTTGCTGAAGATTCTATTTTGGCTTTTTCAATGAATATTTTTGCTCGGTAGTTGTAGAAAGATGACTCATTTTGTGAGGATTCCAGTGACTCATTAAAGCAGTTGAGTGCCTCATCATTTCTCTTTTGTCTAAAAAGATGGGCACCTTGTTTACCTAAGATCCAAGGATTCTTAGGGTCAAGATCAAGTGCCCTTTTGTAGCACAGTTCTGGATCTTCCCATTCTTGGCTGTATTTACTTTGTACCAAGTTTGGGAGTGGAGGGAGCTCTGATTGTCTCCGAGAGAAAGTATTTCCCATGATGGTCCAGATTTGAGCTTTAAATTTTTTCTCACTTTGTCTGCACATGGCAAGGGCTTTGTCTATTAATTCCACTGTCATTTCTACAGACTTCATGTATTTGTCATGCTCAGCTGTTCTTGCATAGGTGCGGCATAAATTCTCTTGAGCTTTTGCAGTGTGCAACAGCCAGTCCCTGCATTCCTTGTCGTCCAGTGTGGTCTTGTCAACAAGCTCGAGAGAGCTCTTAAAACTCTCCACCAGCTTTTTGGTGAACTCTACCTCTGTCCAGGATGTGGCATAGATATCACAAAACTGGGCGTAGGCCTGTCCAACCTTGCATCTTGCATACTGTTTGCTGCCACCCCTGTCCTTCAGTAGGTTTCTGACTTTGCCATGGTAAGAGAGGGCCTTGCTGGAGAAACGAAGTGTGTTATATGCCTTTGACAGGTCTTGGAGTGCATTGAGGTCATCAGGGTCGTGAGTAAGAGTCTCCTCCCACAGCTCAATTGCCTTCAGAGGTTGTGATGCTCTGTAATGCAGTAATGCTAGGTGGGAATAGAAGAATATGATTTAATGTATGTCATGCTTTTGCAACCTTCATTTTGAAACTTAGGATTTCATAATAAAAATGATTCCTCTTGCAAAAGTAAGTTTACAATTCAAGTGGGATTAGATTGCTCCCCATACTTCATCATTTCTATCAATTTTCTGGGAACTCGTGTACTTTCTCATGAAAATGGCAAGAATATGCCTGCCAAAATGTCAGGAGTAGGTACAGAAGTAGGCCCTGAACACGGACACATACATACCCAAAGAGAGAATATGTGGTGCACTGCTAACTCAATACCCATATATTAGTCAAATACTTGGAAGGAATTCATTTCAATATTCTCGTATGATAAGGAAAACTTGTACATTTTTTTGTGGCATCATCAAATGTGGATTTAATCCTCTCTTTTCAAATAATACAATCATTCTGAATTTATATAGCTTCATATACATGTAATATTTATTGTTGTATTGTTTGTTCTTTTCGAAATTATATTGAAAACAAAAACATGATATTGGAAATAAATTTGATTTGACTTGATTTGTTGATATGCGTGCCAAGGAAATTCATATTACACTGCCTTTTTCATCAAAGTTGAAACAGAAGATAGTTTCAAATGGCTCTTATTGCTTTTAGGCAAAAGTAATTAATACCTACATTACTGAAAATCCATTGTAATCTCTTCATTTACACCTGTCTGTTGTAACAGCTCCTTTGGAAAATGCTATAGAATATCATATGATTATGATAAATATGTTTGTTAGTGTGTACACTGAACCCCCCCCCCCCCCCCATGTGTGTGCAAGTATGAGACAGTAGTCTGTTCAAAGACGCAGCATTGTACAATACCTTGGAAGTTCCGAATAACATTTTGGAATCCTTCACTGTAGAGCTCAAGGGTGAGATAATTTTCTTGGTCTTTAATTCGTTTTTCAATTTCCCTTTGGTCCATGCTAGTCAGCAGTTCCTTGTTGACAGTGAGAGACCGACACTCCAGTAGACCAGGGTGTATCTCTTCCTTGTCTGCCATCTTTTCCATCAAGTGAAGAAAAGGAAAATCCCAATTGACTGTCACAGAAGTGCTGGTCATAAATCTGTAGGTGTTTGATAAAAATGTCAAAGGTTTTCTGGTCTTATAAGAAGTCATGCACATTTGGTGATTTCAAGTTCAGAGCTAATACTGGCCCTGGTGTTTGAATATCTCCCAAACAACTGCCCTAAAGTCACTTTCCAACTTGATGTGAGTGAGGATGACTTGCATCCATGAATTTAGATGTTGATCCTGCATCCACAGTCAACCTTACCTATTAAAGTTCAGTCGATTTGGACTGAAGAAATATTTAGCTTTGACTTAGAGAAAATTTGACTTGAGATATTTAAAATCGATAGAGTATAAGGAGAAGAGGACTTGAAAAGACCTCCAACTTAAGCGATTATTTGGCTTACCGTGTGCAAGGTTGACTTAAGCAAGGTTGACTGTACATAGACATGCTAACACCAATGCCAAACTCAAAGGCCCGAATTCACGAAGGTGGTACAAATGAAACTATGGTTTAAACCATGGACAAAAACCATGGAGCGCCAAGTGTTGCATGGAATATTTCGTTACGAAATCGGTCATTTCGTCGATGAAGTGATTATTTTGTAACGAAATGACAACATTTTGTAACTCAATGAACATTTTGTCCACGAAATGATAATTTCGTTAACGAACGGTCATTTTGTCGACGAAATAACCAATTTCGTAATGAAATATTCCGTGCGACACTTGGCGCTCCATGGTTTTTGTCCATGGTTTAAACCATGGTTTCATTTGTACCACCTTTGTGAATTCGGGCCAAAATGGCAAATGTGACAATTCATAATGGCAGCTGTGTGCCAACTGTAGGTCAACTGCAGGCCAACCTGCAATCACACAAACTGATTTCAAGTTGGTCTGTTGATCTCTTACAGGTCTCTCTCTCTCCCTTGTTATAATGTTGCTGAAATATGCTGCAATTTAAACTTTTTTTTTTTTTTGTGAACAACAGTGCAAGTAAAAAAAAAAATAAAAAAAAAGAGAAAAAGTCAGTGGTAAAAATGCAGGGGACATAATGTCACAGATGAAAATTTCGTAATTGGAAATGTCATGAGTCAAAATGATGGGTAAAAATGTTGGCTGAAAATGCTGGGCTGAAAATGTTACAGGTAGAAATGCCATGAGTCAAAATGACAGGGACAAAAATGTCAGGGGTAAAATGTTGTGGGAAAATATCACAGGTAAAACTGCCAGGGGTACAAATGTCAGGAATAAAAATATCAGTGAAAAAAAAATGATCAAATGTCACAGGTAATTGTATTTGCAGTTAGATGTCAGGAGAATAATATCAAGGGGAAGGATGTCAAGGATTAAAATGTCAGGAGATTTGTCAGGAGTACCAGGTTTAACAGTTAAAATTTAATGGCAAAAGTATCAGATAAACATGGCAGAAGTAATCATTTATGGAGCAAATTTGTAAAATGAAAGAGATCTTGCGGGTAAAAGATATAGTGATATAAAATCAAGAAGCAAATATGCTGGCAATTATGATTATGTTGTCCATACCATTAACTTCTGAGGATTTCAGGACTGGTATATTAAAGTTTCTGTTTTCCATTTACACATTACTTTTTCAAAAAAAAAAAGTAGGATTGGAAGGTACATTAAAGGACAAGTTCACCTTCATTAACATAAGGATTGAGAGAATGTAGCAACATTAGTAGAACACATCATTGAAAGTTTGAGGAAAATCGAACAATCCGTTCAAAAGTTATGAATTTTTGAAGTTTTGTGCTCTCACCGCTGGATGAGAAGACTACTGCAGTGTATGATGTCACATGCGTACAACAATATAAGGAAAATATGGAGAGAATTTCACAAAATTTCATCTTTTGAAAAAAGTACACATTCCCTTGACTCGTTACTGACATATGTTGTGGGTAATATTATTCCCATTGCCTTTAGAAAGAGGCAAGTCAAGTGCTTTTTTATTATGCGAAAAAAGTGAAAATATGTTGAATTTTCTTTACATTTTCTTATACTGTTGTACTCATGACATCACAAGCCTTAGAAGTCTCCTCATCCAGTGGTTCCAACACAAAAGTTTTAAAAATTCATACCTTTTGCATCGATTGTCCAATTTTCCTCAAACTTTCACTGATGTGTTCTACTAATATTGCTGCATTCTCTTAATCCTTTAAATGTTAATGAAGGTGAACTTGTCCTTTAAGTGTAAAAATGTCAGCAGTCAGTGTAGTATACATATTGTGGAGAAAGATTGTCTTGCAAAAAATAGAAAATGGATCTGAGAGGTATATGTATGACCCAACAGATACTGTACAAGCTCTTGTTGTGTGAAATGCGCATGTTTGTAGTGATTGGTTTAATGAAGCATATAGTGTACATAGGGGCTTTACAGTCAAAGAGTCAAGTCTATATAACATGCTTTTGCCAGTCAAATATGATTTGTGTCCATGTCAATCGTTTCTGTGCTCAGTGAAATCAGCCCTTAAGCCTGATGTAGTATGAATTCCTTTTATATAGATTGTACATTGCACCCTTCAGCTGTCACATTCAAAGACACATGTGCACTGTAAACCAAGCAATTCTTGGACAGTTCAATATTATTATTGTTGAAATATGTCAAAGTATGTAATTAATTATGTAAAGCACCCAGCATGCATTTCTTTGCATTTCTCAAAAAGATGATTTGAAATGGCAGACAAATTGTGCAAAGAAAACGAATCTCATGTTGATAAGGTCCCAAACAGTGAAAAGTAGAAACTGTTTTTACCTTGTCTTTGCCTTGTTTTGTGTAGCTCCTCTATAGAAGGGTGTTTTCAGATCAAAGTCTATGCAGCAAAAGCCACTGTTGAGACACTGTGGGTTGTGTGTGCTTCCAGCCACTCTCGTCATCAGAATGAGTTAGATCAACTCTTAAAATAGGTTTGATACTATTTACTGTCCATGGGTTGATGCGCATTCATGGGCTTTGCCATGATTGGCCAGTGTTTGTTGAATGCTATTGGTTTGTGTTTGTATTTGTAAATTCTATTTTTGGATTGCTGGTGAAGTTCCACCTCTCTTTCTCTCTCTCCCTTGCACTTGCTCTATGTTCTTACATATTAACACAGTCTGTAGTCTGGGAGACACGCCCCCCTACGTGGCGTGCATAGATTATGTAGTCTAGCTGCATAATTCATGCATGCCACATGAAAGGTACATTTTCTGTGCAGACGCCACGTGCCTTGCTTTTCTTCACTCTTGTGCTGTACAAAGTTTGTGCGATATAAAGTTTTTATGCCTCCACCATGCAGCATTGCCAGAGGCATTAATTATGTTTTTTGAGTTGTCTGTCCATCCGCATGCTCGAGTTCAAAGGTCAAAGTCAAGGTGAAATTCTTAAAATTTCACTATTTTCCCCATATCTATGCAATGCCTGAAGGTACTTTCTTGAAACTTAGTGTAAATGTGTACTACTAGATAAAGATTATCTTGGAAAAGTTTTGGGCCCCTGGTCAAAGGTCAAAGGTCAAGTGAAAATGCTGAAATTTCACTTTTTTCTCCATTTCGTAAATGGCACAAGGTATCTTCATGAAACTTTATGCATATATATTATACAGCCTGACTGTGATCCTCTTTTGAGTTTGGGGTCATGGGTCAAAGGGTAATGGTCAAAGGTCAAGTTCAATTCTGAAAATTGTTAAGTTCCCCCATACATGTAGTACCCGAAGGTATTTTCTTTAAACTCGAGTGTATACACGTATTGCCAAATAAATTTCTCATTAGTTTTTGGCTTCGGGGTTTGAGATCAAAGGTCAAAGGTCAAATGAAAATGCTGAAATCTTATTCCCCCCCCCCCCCCCCATATCTTTGAAATAGCTCAGGGCATCATCATAACATGTACATGCATGTACTGCCTGACTGTGATTCTTTTGGGAATTTTTTGGTCCACAGGGTCAAAGGTCGGGTTAAAATGCTAAAATTCTAGTATTTTTAATTCCTCTTTTACTCCTTACCATGGGGATTACTCAATGCATCAACTTAATAACTAGCTAGGTACATGTATAAAATCACATAATGGATCACTGCACAATGGTTGTATAGGGAAAGATTTGGCCATGGGGTCAAAGGTCAAGGGAAACCGTTCAAATGCCACAATGTTTCTCATATTTTTAAGAAAGCTCAGAGTGTTGTCATGAAAATGGATGTTACCATTTAGTGAGTATACATTTGAAGAATTGTCGGTCATGTGGTCAAAGGTTAAAGGTCTTTATATGAGGTCAAGTGAAAATGCTAAAAAACCCAATACCTACTCTCTCAAACAATCTAGCCAACCATTCAAATGAGACCCAGTCAAAGAAAAGTAAACACTCAACACATATGTGAAAAATGTGTCATTTTCATTTTTTGGCCAATAATGTGAAACTGTCATATTGTCAAGACGTACTCTAGACCTTAGAACCATGCATTATGACCGAGGCATGCCAGTCACCATGATAGCGACATTTCCAGTTACAATCGCATCATTCATACATGTCTCAGCCCCGCCTTTGTACATTGTATTGCCTACTAGTATCTCTGGACTGTATCGGTGTTGCACTCAACTGGAGCCTTGGCTTACATCAAACTTGATTCTGACAATGTATGAAGTTGTGTGTGGGCGTGTCTCCTTTTGATGTAAGTTTCCCGAAAGCTTATGTATTGGCTCTGTATTGATGGACCTAGAGCTGTTAGACTATCATGCTATTTTGATGGGACACATCAATTTAGCAAGACTCCCATACCATTGCATTCACTGTAATCAGTGACAGTGCTGAAATTGTCAATTGTGTGTATTAAGGACATATATGGTGTTGAAAGCTGCTTTGTTCTTCAACCTGAGGACGTACACCCTGTACTCGGGGCATACCTTCAGTACCATAGTCAATAATATTATGCTGTCATCCCAATTTTACCAGCATTCATTATCTTCACTCAATTATGTGCTCAGTTGGAAGAAAAGGGCTCAAGTACTATTGGCATACATTTGTGATGAAATGATTCTGATACTTTATTCCATTAGTCAGCTTTGCATACCCATAGGATGTGTTAAAGAGCTCTTCTAAAAGGTACCTTATCCTACCACATCCATGCCAAAGGAACACTCAAATGCTCCTGAATTGTACCATACTGTTCTATATCAAGCCAAAAGTGGACCACTTCCTCATGTCCTCCAAAAATGTGCCATTACCATTATGATACCAGATGTTGGCATGAGAAAAAAGTAACATACACTATGTCATAGTCAGGGCTGCACACTAACCCATTTTTTCTGCCGGTCCGACATGTCTCTGTCGGACCGGTAGATGCCCCATTTTACCATTTTTTACCGGTCCGAACAGAAAACTTACCGGTCAACAACGGCAACCTAAAAAAGACATTAAATTACTTGCAAACTTATTTTCTTGTTTTTATGGACGTACCCCCCCCCCATGTACATTTTACTGATTATGTCTTTTTAAACTTGAATTATTTATTGCACAAGAAATAAAAAAAATGAGGAAAAAAATAGAATGTTTGTTCGTGAATTACAGTGTAAAATGATAATGAAAAAAAAAAATCAGATTGTATCATGCGTTTGTGACTTTTTCTAAACATCGGCGCACGAACTTGCTGCATAACCGTGATTTAATGAATTATTTTAGCTGTGATATTTTCTGATGCACGAGCTAAAAGGGGTTCTTTATTTTTCTTTCGACACTCTCTTCGCATTTGTGCATGCGTTCTGAAAGGTACACGACATGCAGGGCCGAATTCGCAATCCTCTTTGCGCCCATTTCTACCTCAAATATCAGCGGGATTGTGACGATTTCATGAATTACTTCGGCTGTAACATTTTATGATGCACGCACCAAAAGGGGTGAAAATGTGTCCTTTATTTTTTTTGCCGATATAAACTCTTCGAATTTCGTAAGTGCGTTCTTAAAAGATGTACCACACGGCCGAATTCATGATACTTTTTGCGCCTATTTTTACCTCAAATATCAGCGGGATTGTGACGATTTCATGAATTACTTCGGCTGTAATCTTTTATGATTCATGCGCCAAAAGGGGTTGAAAATGTGTCCTTTATTTTTTCCCGATAAACTCTTCGAATTTCGTAAGTGCGTTCTTAAAAGATGTTCCACACCGCCGAATTCATGATACTTTTTGCGCCTATATTTCTACCTCAAATATCAGCGGGATTGTGACGATTTCATGAATTACTTCGGCTGTAATCTTTTATGATTCACGCGCCAAAAGGGGTTGAAAATGTGTCCTTTTATTTTTTCCCGATAAACTCTTCGAATTTCGTAAGTGCGTTCTTAAAAGATGTTCCACACCGCCGAATTCATGATACTTTTTGCGCCTATTTCTACCTCAAACAAATTATCAGCGGAATATTGTGGCAATTTCATGAATTACTTCGGGTGTAACTTTTTGTGATCTCATGCACGCACCAGCTAAAATGGTTGAAAATGCGTTCTTCATTTTTCTCCCCACAATCTCTTCGCATTCCGTACATAAAGATATACGACACGGCCGAATTCACGATCCTTTTTGCGCCTATTTCTACCTCAAATATCAGCGGGATTACGATGATTTCATGAATAACTTCGGCTGTATTCTTTCATGATGAACGCGCCAAAAGGGGTTGAAAATGTGTCCTTTATTTTTTCCCGATAAACTCTTCGAATTTCGTAAGTGCGTTCTTAAAAGATGTATGTGTACCACACAGCCTAATTCATACTTTTTGCGCCTATTTCTACCTCAAATATCAGCAGGATTGTGACGATTTCATGAATTATTTCGGCTGTAATCTTTTATGATTCACGCGCCAAAAGGGGTTGAAAATGTGTCCTTTTATCTTCTCCCGATAAACTCTTCGAATTCGTAAGTGCGTTCTTAAAAGATGTTCCACACCGCCGAATTCATGATACTTTTTGCGCCTATTTCTACCTCAAATATCAGCGGAATTGTGACGATTTCATGAATTACTTCGGGTGTAATCTTTTGTGATCCACGCACCAGCTAGAATGGTTGAAAATGCGTTCTTTATTTTTCTCCCCATAATCTCTTCGCGTTTCGTATACATAAAGGTATACGAAACGGCCGAATTCACGATCCTTTTTGCGTCTATTTCTACCTCAGATATCAGCGGGATTGCGATGATTTCATGAATTACTTCGGCTGTAATCTTTTATGATGAACGCGCCAATATGGGTTGAAAATGTGTCCTTTATTTTTTTCTCTTCGCATTTCGTAAATGCGTTCTTAAAAGATATACGCCACGACCAAAAATCATAATTCTTTTTGCGCCTATTGTCTCCTCAAACTTCAACGGGATTGCGATGATTTTATGAATTATTATTCGGCTATAATCTTTATGATGCACGCGCCAAAACGGGTTGAAAATGTGTCCTGTATTTTTCTCCCAATAATCTCTATATCGTATACATGCGTTCTTAAAAGGTAGGCCTATACGACACGGCCGAATTAACGGTCCTTTTAGCGCCTATTTCTACATCAAATATCAGCGGGATTGCGATATTTCATTAATTATTTCGGCTGTAATCTTTTGTGATACACGCGACAGAAGGGTTGAAAATAAGTTCTTTATTTTTCTCCCGATAATCTCTTCACATTTGTGAATGCGTTTTCAAAATTATACACTGCACGCAGGGCCGAATTCGAGATTCTTTTGCGCCTATTATTGTTTACTCAAATTTCAACGGGATTGCGATAATTTCATGAATTACTCTTTGGCTGTAATCTATATGATGCAAGCGCCAAAAGGGGTTGAAAATGTGTACATTATTTTTATCCCGCTAATCTCCTACCATTTAGTACATGCGTTGTTAAAAGGTATACGACACGGCCGAATTCACGATCCTTTTTGCGTCTATTTCTACCTCAAATATCAGCGGGATTGTGGCGAATTCATGAATTACTTCGGATGTAATCTTTTGTAATGCACGCACCAGAAGGGTAAAAATGTGTCCTTTATTTTTCTCCCGATAATCTCGTTGCATTTGTGCATGCGTTTTTGATAACCGACACGGCATGCAGGACTGGATTCAAGATCTTTTTTGCGCCTATTTATTTCCTCAAATTTCAACGGGTTTGCCTTGATTTCATGAATTGTTATTCGGCTGTAATCTTTTATGATGCACGCACCAAATTAATATGTCCTTATTTTTTTTTTCTCCTCTATAATCTCTTCGCATTTCGTACTTGTATGAGCTTTTGAAAGGTGTACGACGCGGCCGAATTCATGATCCTTTTTGGGACGATTTCTACCTGAAATATGTAAGCGGGACTGCGATGATTTCATGATTTTTTTTTCTCCCTTGTATTATCTCTTTACATTTTTTTAAGGGCCGATTTCGTGATCCCTTTCGCGCCTATCTTCATTATGAGACCATTCTGAACGAATGAAAATATTCATTTACTGTATCGCTGAATATAGAATATGTTTTTACTTTTTCTAAAAATCGGCACAAGTAAAATAGTTCTAACATGTCAACTGCCACGCAGCTGCGAAGCCGGGATCGGATCGATCTTGCGTTAAAAAAAAAAAAAAATCATGAGTAAAATGACCCAGAAATGCGTGCGCTTCTATCAATGCTTCTTGTCTGGCATGACCGCCGATCGCAAGCAAACGAACAAACAAAACGGGATCGGGGAAACAATCCATGCATTTCAACAGTTACATTGTACCGTACATCCTTTGCATGTATTGCATAGCATGGCAGTGCGTGAGCAGCGCCAATGCGCAAGCGAGCGCGAATAACTTGTCGACTGCTAGTGCTCAAAACTAATATACAATTGTATGTTTACTTTACAAATTGCACCGGTAGACATATTCGAAAACTTGCGTAAAACGTGTTGAACAATGCGATATCTTGCATTCTGTTTCTCCCTGATCGGGGCTGATCTTTTTCTTTCTACTGACCCCGCCAATGCTTTTTTTTTTACTGGTCATGTCGGACCGGTAACTTGTGGATTTCCTGAAAAGTTACCGGTCCGACAGTGACTTTTGCCGGTCTTGACCGTCGGACCGGCGCCAGTGTGCAGCCCTGTCATAGTGCTAAGAATTGATTCTCTTTGTTAGAGGCACAGTCTATACATGTATGTACATTGTAGTGTTAGAGCGCCAGGTGCATGACCCTTTTGCTACTTTTAAAATGGTGTGACACCTTTTAATCGAATCCAAAAATAGCTCAAAAGTATTGAATACAGCTAAGGGAATACTGTAGGTCTACATCTGTGAGAGATCAAGCAAGGCCAGGCTCATTGAGTTGAAGTTCAACAGCTTATATTTTTATTTTTCTTTCATTCAATGTAAAGAGCCAATGAAAAATTGCTGTGATATCAATCGTCAACATGAATGCATACTGTTGCACACTGTAAAAATGCTTCAATCTGGTTTACATTATGACATTTTTTTTTTTTTTTTTTTTGGGGGGGGGGGTAAAAACTTCAAAAATTGGGGAAGAAAGGAGAATGCTGATGTAATCATGGAGATTAGTTCACTGGTCAACAGACTAGTCTATATTTTTTTTTTTCTGGCATCTTACAGCAAATAACATGAATTAACTATTTAACATAAAATGTTCAAAGACAGGCGTATAGTACAATTACTTGGAGCTTTGGCATTAATAAGATAGGATATTACAAATCACCATTACAGTGAGTAAAGATATATAGTAGGAGATATGAGATGCATGCAAGCAAACATTAATTTAGGGAATGAATTATCATCTGGGGATTTTTTTCCTTGTAGTGCTGTAAAAGTAAAAGTACAGTATGTAGCAAGTTTCATTAAAGGAAACCAGAACCCAAAGAGCAATGTGGATTGAGTAATAAAGCAGTAATGTTTAATATAGTAGAACACATCACTGAAAGTTTGAGGAAAATTGGACAATCGATGCAAGAGTTATTAAAGTGAAAACAAAGTTCTGGTAAGGGCCTGAGAACCCGTCTGGCACCATTTCATATTTGCTTGCAATATATCGAAAGAGTCTACAAAGAAACTTACCTGGCTGACGCGGTTTGCCGGAATGATGAGTCGTTTTGGAGTATTTTGAGAAAAATAATAAAAGTCGGTAGACTGACTTTTATTCCAGAAGGCTCCAGACTAACTCGGTCTCAGGGAAAACTCGACCCTATTTCAGACAATTTACACAGTTTGTGATCGCCATGTTCATCAGTACTCCATAATACTACGGGTACCAAACGAGGCCTTAGTGAGCAGACAGGAAAGTGCGTGCTAATCCTGCACAAAACAAATGGACAGCGCAATGTCCTCAAGCCTACTAGTATACGCACATCACCTCAGTTGCTGAGACGCGCGGTCTTTGAAGTTTTTGTTGTTGTTTATCAAGCGTCTTTGATTGTTTTTAGAGGTGCTTGAGAGGCGCACACTAATTTTGCATGCGCGCCAAAGAGGTTTTTGATGCGCGCGTTGTAACAACTCGGACCATTACTGCGAGTAGCCAGAATGCTATGTACAATGTAGTTTATACAGGCCGCTCCCATATGCATGGTACAACGCTGTACAATCCAGAGGGACAACCAATACAATTCATCCCGCCGTCAAGCAAAGCGAGGCCGAGTTATCCCCGAGTCCGAGTCTAGCCTGACCCCGTTCGGGTAAGTTCTGAGACTGAACGTTTTTGGTTAATATTTCCCATTTTCGTCGTTACCCATCGAATATCTTGTTATTACAGCGTTATTCCGCACATTTCCTAGGCATACGTTCACATTTTGGAGCAAAATTTGACAACTTTTGCAGGCGTACCAGAACTTTCTTTGGGCTTTAATTTGTACAAATGTTGGTGTTGTAATGACTGGATAAGGAGGCCACTAGAGTGTATGATGTCAGGTGTGAACAACAATATAAAGAAAATAAAAGAAGAATTTTACCCCCCCCAAAAAAAAAAAAAAAAAAAATCCATTTTCATGAAAATGACACATTTCGTGAACTTGTTTCTGACATACAGATGGTATGGACCTCCTGCTTTCTGAGAGAGATCAGTCTACTACGCTTTCATGAAGTAAGAAAGTTAAAGTATGTTGAATTCTCCTTGTATAACTTCTGTTGATATTGCTGTCCTCAAATGATGTTATACACTGAAATAGTCTCCTTATCCAGTAATTACAACAAGAAAACTTCAAAGATTCATAACATTTGCATAGATTATCCGATTTTCCTCAAACTTTCACTGATGTGTTCCACCAATGCTGCTGCTTTCACTCAATCCACATTTCTCTGTGGGTTTTGGTTTCCTTTTAAATTAGTACTATCTATTACTAGAAGCTTGTTGTCAGCAACATGAAAAACCTCTTTTCAATTAATGTACTAACTCCCACAATGAAAGCCTACCTCTGAATTTGCATCTTCTGCCTGGTGTAATGATCTGAAACTTTCCTTTTCTAATTTGTTCTTACTTCAATTCAAATGTCAACACAGAGAACATAAATTGGGTTGTGATTAAAATTGGTCATAAGTTTGATTACAAACAGTGGTGATGTATTTCAGTCAAAGTTTTCTTCAAATCAGCACAAATCATTGGATTTTTGTGTGCATGGTTAAATAATGTAATAATCATCTTTCTACGGTATTCTGGATAACAACAAACATTTACACAGCTAATATGTTAAGTTATAATGTACAATGTATAACCAAATCTGCTATTGAATAAGTAAAAACAAACTAACAGTGAGCATGATAAAATAAAAGACACAGCTACTAACTGAATGAGCATTATGGCACAAGTTACATGTACATAAACTAAACTACTGATAGTTATATATTTCTTAACTTATCTGTGTGGTATAACAGTAAACAGACAACCTCTTGTGAATTGTATGTTACAACCACATCTACTAAAAATATTGATGGGAAAAACAACAACATTGACACATGAAAGATCAAGTGACTATCTAGATACAGGTTACATAAATCATACAAGATTTCAGTATGAAGTGATTTCATTAGTAAGCATCTTTCTAAGCTACACTGCGAAGTTCAGGAGAGTTACACAGAATATATTTGAACAACTACACAATTGATACCCCCAAAGTGGAGAAAAAAAAAAAACAAACAAACAGAAATGTGTCACAACAAGAGACATCCATGCAGGTTACATAAGATTCATGATTTCAGCATTTTGTTTTTGTTTTGGTTCTGTCACTTATACTCATACAATGTGAAATGGCATTAACCCAATCTACTAAATGTGTAGGAGAATAGCCGTTGACATTTAATGAAACAAGACTCTTTGTAAATACAGGCTATATTCAAGATTATAGCATGATTTGTTTTCCTTTTCAAACTGAATGATTACCATTCAAAGGGGCTGTACTACGTAACTTGGTACACACAATATACAGTCCATGTTGAACAATATACAAAATTTATTAAATTGTGTGTGTGTGTGTGTGTGTGGCGGGGGGATGGGGGCAGTACCCAGTGATACCATGATAACACAAGAGACTGCAATACTCATGATTGCTTATTACATATATGTTCAGAAAAATTTGTTTAAGTCTTGAAACTAATTGAAGCTGCAATATATTATACTTATTGTACTAGGTTCAATAATATACAAGATTCATTCGGTAGAATAGTAAAATGCCTCAATCAAAATAAGAGACATACATCCAGGTAACATGTGCATTCATACTACAACCACAATTTGTTTTCATTTCAAAACTAAATAATGATTGTTCAAACAGAACTATATTGTTCAGTACGCATACATATCCTATGTTAAATGTTTAAACCCAATTTGGCTTTGAAACAAAATGCTTCTCTATCAATGCTATACAGCATGTTTCAGTGTATACACAGCCCAACAATTGTAAATGGTATATAAATAAATCTATTAAACATTGTCAAAAAACAAACAAACAACCAACCCATTGACATGACAAAACAGGAGACTTTGGTGAGTATATTCAATAGTTCAGCACATTTTGTACCTGTTTTTTGTTTTTAAATTATTTGATTACCTTTCAAAACTAGAACATGGCTCAAAAAACAAAAATATGCAGCCTTTGTAATGATAACTATATCTAGTAACTATGTTGGGAAAAAAGGACACAGAAACATAAATATTTTTTAGTACTATCTATATGACCTATTTTTTATGCCTCCGCCACGAAGTGGTGCCGGAGGCATTATGTTTTCGGGTTGTCCGTCCGTACGTCCGTCCGCATTCGTTTACGCGATAACTTGAGAAATATTGACTGGAATTTTACCAAACTTGGTCCAAGTATAAAGTATGATGGGGCAATTACTTGATTAGATTTTGGGTGAAATCGGCCAAAGGTCAAAGGTCAAAGGTCATGGTCAAATCATGAAATTTTATCCGTTTACGCGATAACTCAAGACCGGATCGAGCAAATTTCACCAAACTTTGTCCGAAGATGATGTATGATGGGACAATTACATGATCAGTTTTTTTAGTGAAATCGGACAGAGGTCAAAGGTCAAAGATCAAGGTCAAATCCTAAAATTTATCTTTTTACGTGATAACTCAAAACTGGATGAAGTAGCTTTCACCAAACTTGGTCCAAGGATGATGTATGATGGGGCAAGTAGTTGAGGAGGTTTTAGTGACATTGGCAAGAGGTCAAAGGTCAAAAGGTCAAGGTCAAATGCTAAAAATGTTGCTATTTCCCCCATATCTATGCAATGCCCGAAGGTATTTTATTGAAACTTAGTGTAGACATGTACTACTGCGTAAAGATTCTCCAGAGAGAGTTTCATGTCATAAGGTCAAAGGTCAAAAGGTCAAAGGTTAGGTGAAAATGTTGCAATTTCACTTTTCTCGCAAATCTTTTAATGTATCTTCATAGAACTTGGTACATATGCATGTACTGACTGGCAGGGATTATCTAGGGAATTTAGGGGTCATGGGTCAGTAATCAGGGGTCAAAGGTCAAGGTCAACTCCTCAAAATTTACTGTTTCCCTCATATACTAGTGTATATTCAATGCTTGCATTATTAGTTTTAAAACTTAATATATATATGTTGTATTACCTAATGGAGATTCTCTGGGAAATTTCCAGCCAGAAGGTCAAAGGTCAAAGGTTAAGGATCAAAGGTCAGTTTTAATTTTTAAAAAAATCTATTTTGTACTGTAATTACACTCTTTCTTCATACCTTGAAAATTACTCAATGCATAAACTTATAACAGGGTCGGTCAGAAGTCAAGTAAAAATTCTCAATTCCCCGAATATGTGTACCTGCACTCTTAGACAATTATAGCAAACCCAGTTTGAGGAAAGTGAACATTCAATACATTTCTGACAAACCTGTCATATCAGTATTTTGCCAGTTATGTGAAACTGTCATCACACATTGTGAAGACATTGTACTATACACCTATTGGGAGAATCATGCATTATGGCGGAGGCATCAGTCGCCATAGCGACATTTCTAGTTTTTTTTTTTTTTTTTTTTAGTTGAATAGCTGTCTTTCAAAGCTAGGCTGCATGATGACGTAGTTACTTATACTCAGCTTGTAATAAATGGTGTCAACCAAATCTTCTTTTTACATGAATATGACAGAATGCAAGACATAGATTCAGGTATTAAGCATTCATCTGTCATAGCATTTCAGCACTAATACAGAACCAGTTACAAATCCATGAAATACAACAGACTTGGACATGACTTCATGCAAAATGCAAAACTGTACAAGATAAACTTAGGCCAAAACACAGAAATGTGAGTGTGGAGTGCTGTCATAAAGTGAAGGGCTTTTGGTCCTGCTTGAACAGCCTCATCTGTTCCTGATTAGAAATCAAAAGGGTTTATACAAACAAACAAACGAACAAACAAATTAAATAAGTGTCTGAATGAGACTTCTGGTATGTGTAATATAATAACCCCTTTGTTGTGTGGACTTTGAACAGTGTGTTCAATGGGTTTTTTGGTGCCAATTGGTGCTCAATGCACACAAAGTGTTTAGAAACTCATATGTCCATTGCAATTCATTACACAGTCAGATTTAAGTTAGATTCAAGTATATAGGGTGCAAATAGATAATGTGATTTGAGCTTATGATCTGATTTAAAAAGTGCCAAAAAGTGACGTACATTTCACACTCTAGAGGAAACTAATATCATGAATACATTTTTTTTTTTTTTTTGTGGTGGCATTTTCTTCAAGATTTGTTTGATTATGCCTTTTTTCAAATGATATTAAAGAAACATGTAACCATCATATCATTCATTAGAAGTTATATAAAGGCCACTTCTTTGAGATTGTTCAATCTACCACAGGAGTATGCAGTCAGTGAAAATATATCAATTTCTTATGATGTGTTATGCACTTAAGTTGACACTTACTCATGAACTCAGTAATACACAGCACACCCCTTCAAGAAACAGTGCGTAGCATGTGTTGTACTTTTTTCTGTATTTAGATTTGAATCATTGGTGGTGACATCTGATGTACGACATTACTTTATGTACCTGAAAATTTATCTCTAGATCAGTAATTTTCATGAGATGCTCTATTACAGGCCAATTTCATTTTCACTAATTGTTTCTTTTCTTTTCTTTTTCTTCTATTGACTGTCAGGAACTGTGAAAGGCGGTTATTTTCTTTTGAGCCTTCTTCAGAGGCAGTAAACGCACCGGCTTCCACATGTTCTACATAATATTCTTAGCAACCCTTTCTTGCTTTAATCTGCAGTTGTGACCCTGTGAGATCTAGATACTATGTACAAGATGCTAGTTCCCTTTCCTCCTTTTTTTTCTTGATACTGTTATTTTCTGTGTAACTGAAAATTTCTTTGTGTGTAAAGGTCGGCAATGTTTCATATGTTTAATGTTGTAGCCGCTTTTGCCTCCGGATAGGTAGGCTATTAAACTGCAGATCAATTGGGCTGAAGGAAGCATTGTCAGCAGTGGTAAATTGGAAGAATGTTCCATGCTTCTTTTGTCAGAGCATCAGAGATTCACTACCATGCATATCCTGCTTATGGATTTGCTGGCATAAGCTGCCTGGCCAGGGCAGGGAAGTATGCGTACACTGTCATGTCAACTGTATGGTATTCCCCCTTGTGTAAAGGTTTTCTTTTTCCTGGCTTTCTGGTGAGAACAGTGATCTCTCTTTCTCCAATTCTGTCGACAATATCATTGAGTAATTTTGTCCTGTCATCAAACTTCTCGCTTATTACAAGGATGTGATGGGCACACTTGGGAATGGCTTTTGATCTTGCTTCAATGTCATTAGATCCTGATTTTGAATCCCTTGGATGGTAGTACCCCTTTAGGCCAAAAACTGGGCTTTCAAGGTTTGTCAGGAGAGAATGTTGTACCCAGCTATCTACTTCATAGTTCTCTTCGTCGTTGATGATGTAGAAGTCATACTCCATGTTCTGTTCCCGGGTCAGGCAGTGGTCAGGAGGATCATGGTAGGCTTGTGTGCTGTCAGTTTCTCTGGATGATTCCTCATCAGGTTCTGACTCTTTGCTTCGAGAAATTTCTTGCCAGTGTTCCTTAGTAACTTGTTTGAATTTAATGATTTCCTTACACAATCCTTCATTCTGGTGTGGATTTAATTTTTGTGTCCTTTCCCAGAATTCCTCCATGTACTTTTTGTGTAGAATGGGACTTTCCAAACTGTTGCTACTCAGACTCACAATCTTTTCAAGACATTGAATCACAAGCTGTTGTCGCAGATACTGCTCAGTGTCAGACTCCTTTGCTTTGAATGCAGGGGAGGTGTACAAAAGCCAGAATCCCATCTCACGACAGCCGAGTAGAGACTTGTGATCTGCTTCCATCTTGTCAAGATTGTCTTTCATCAGGTCAACTAGTTCCTTTGCTATCATGGAGAGATGTGGTGTCACAACTTTTACTCTCTTCTCAACTTCGAAAGCAACCTTGTAAGACTCAATTGCTGCACGACTGTCTCCCTGGTCTTTCAAGCATTTCGCCCACTTCAGATAAACTTCTGTGACATTTCCACCATCCTCAATGGCGGAAGCCTCAGAAAATATTTGTAAAGCCACCGAAAGATTTTCACTGTGTTTTCCTTCTGCTTTGACAATGTCATTCTTTGATAGCATGTGGTGCACTTCGCCAACCAGACTCTGTTGCCATGGATAACAGTTTTGTTTCAAAGCCTCTAGGGCATCTTCTTTTGCTTTCTCTAGGAATTCTTTTTGCTTGCTTGCTGAAGCCCGGAGGGCATCTTCATTGGTTTGCTGCTGTGATTCTGTTTGTTCAAATAGTTTTTCAGCTTTTGCAATGTATATTCTTGCTCTGCAGTAATGGAAAGATGACTTATTTCTTGGGGCTGCCAGTGATTTATCATTGAAGCACTTTTCAAAGCATGAGAGTGCCTCCTTGTACTTCCGATTCTTAAAATGGTGCACTCCTTGTTTTCCCAAGGTCCATGAGTTTGTATCATCAAGAGCCTGTGCCTTCGTGTAGCAGAGTGTTGGGTTTTTCCATTGGTCATCATATTTTTCTTGCACCCAGGTTGGAAGTGAAGGGCACTTAGATGCTGTCTTCCTGGAAAAAGTATTTCCCATGATGGTCCAGATTTCAGCTTTGTATTTCTTCTCATCTCCTGTGCACATGCCAAGTGCCTCGTCCAGTAATTTCACAGTTGTTTCTACAGACGCCATGTATTTGCCATGGTCCCACATTCTGAGATAGGTGTGGCACAATTTCTCGTAAGCTTGTGCAGTATGCAACAGCCAATCCCTGTATTCGTTGTCATCGAGTATCGTCTTGTCAGCAAGCTTGAGAGCACTATCAAAACTCTCCACATTTTTTTTGGCATGCTCTACCCCTGCCCACGGTGTGGCATAGATATCATAAAACTGGGCGTAGGCCTGTCCAATTTTGCACCTCGCATACCGTTTGCCTTCATCCTCGCCCTTCAGTAGGTCCCTGACTCTGTCCGCATGAATGAGAGCTTTCTTGGAGAATCGAAGAGTGTTGTATGCCTTTGCTAAGTCTTGCAGTGCGTTAAGGTCATCAGGGTCATCTGTCAGAGTCTCCTCCCACAACTCAATTGCCTTTAGATGTTGTGATGCTCGATAATACAGTAATGCTAGATGGGAAGAAAGCATAGAAATAATTGAACATTATTCACAATAACCATTATGTTGCCAAATGAGAATTGCGCAGTATGTAGAAAATATGCCTCAATAACGAAGCCTTTTGTGCATGGTAGTCACAGGGAGAAACATTTGTGTTTGCTGATACCCATTCCAACTACAGTGCACTCCCATTACTATGAACATGGTTATAACGAAATTTTGTTCCAATGAAAGTCTTTATCTGAGCACCACTAACAGAGAAAAACAAAAGAAATGAGCTCCGTTATAACAAAGTGCGGATCGCTTACAAAAATATGTAGTGAAACAAGTATTTATAGCGTCTCTGCATATGGGTGAACGCTTCATATTAGTGTGTTTGCTCCGTGTGTCACGCACATTTTTCAAGGAGAACTTGCCTTAATTTTATACAGTAATCTGAAATAAGTAAGGTGCGTTTTATTGTTCCGAAGGTTCTTTATTACAAAACACACAGATTCTGATACACCTAAAATGTCCGTTAGTTTGGAAATGAAATATAGCTTGTTATTACGAACATTTTGGCGTTGTTCCAAAGGTTCGTTATTAAGAAATTTCGTTAATCTGACAAAAAAAATGGTTCTTATTACGACGGTTCGTTAGTCCGAAAATGATCGTTCATTAATCAAAACATTTATAAAAAGTTTTGTCAATCAAAAAGTGAAAAAGGTGAGTCTGCTAACAAAACTTAGAAATTACAAACCTAATAATAGTCGTAAGGTAGCTGAATCTTCGAAAAACTAACATTTTTCTTTTTTTTTTTTGGATTAACAATCCCTCTTTGGAATATTGAACCTCATTTCATTTTCTATTCAACGAACCTTCAGAAAATGAACAAAATGAACTTTGGGAATAATAAATCTTCGGAACAGCGAAGCTTCACATGAACAAGCCTTTGGAATCCCGTGAAGGCCAAAACTTTGGAGTAAGGATCCTTCATAGTAACGAACTTCAGTAAGAAACGAACCTTTAGAATTGCGAACTGTAACAGAATCTTTGCAACTGATTGACAAGTTGCCCTACATCGACGTAAATAAGCACTGAATTGATCAGTGTTTTAGTAGTAGCCATGATAAAAAAATCATGGGCGTACATACTCGAGCAGGATTCGAACCTACGACTTCCTGGTCACCGGACAGGCGTCATCTCCACTAGACCACCGAGCTTTCGCCCAACAGCAAAGGTTGGTTCTAATCCTTATAGCATGCAGCGGGTACTGCTTTATTCATATTCATGGAATTCTTCTGTCGAGTATGTACGCCCATGATTTTTTATCATGGAGCCCTACTACTAAAACACTGATCAATTCAGTGCTTATTTACGTCGATGTAGGGCAACTTGTCAATCAGTTGCAATGAAAACATCTCGACGGAAGAATTTTTGTACTATACTACTTCATACATTTCATTCATCAAATGCCCAACAAAAGCACAATCCTTCCTTTTAATGATGGGCATGAAATTGTGCTGTTATTAATGTTACGTTTAAAAAGCCAAAAAACTGCATTTTTTAATCTAAAAATGGCTGTAAATACAAAAATATTATTCTAAATAATATGAAACTTGTCTTACAGCTTCCTTAGCTTTATTTTGTTAAATCTTTATCAGAAAATAGCACCTTGGTGCGGTCAGCAAAATTCTATGGATGTTAAAGATATTGCAGGATGAAGGGTACCCATGATCAGAACCATGCACTTATACAGCGCTCTACAAATGTACCACATATTTTAAGCTGCTCTCTAGCTACGCAAAGCTGCATAGGTATGCATAAACTTGAGTGAACTCGTAGGAGATATAACATGGGTTTGTCATCATTTTACCTATGAGGTATGGATTGAGGAAAGAGACAAATTTTTGAGTATTGAAACGCAAATTTGTGCGAATTATGGAGTGTTCACAATGAGTGCAGTGTATTGCCCTTTTACTTGCACATAGGCAGAACAGGTATCAGCAAACAGGAAGTGTTTCTCCTGTGATAACCATGCATTAGAGGCTTTAAGCTTGTAGTACAAGTGAGATGAGATTGCTCCCCACATTTCATCACTTCTATTAATTCAGCCTGTAGCTCATGTGTTGTCAAACACCTGAAATTCTTTTATTTACATATTCTAATGTGATATGGGAAACATTTACATCACAAAAACACTCGTCTGGTTAACTTCAAATATGTGCCCACCAATCTTCTTTACACCGGACTATGCAAGTGGAAAAACGAAAATGCTTGAGTTCTGTGTCGAAAGTCTTTCATTGTGAAAGCCCAAATGTGCATGTGTGGACCGATGCATTCCTGAAAAGTCACTATTCAAGGCCAAACCTATTCTAGATTTTAAGGAAGTCTTATTTGCTAAGATCTGATTTTTGTCGAGCCCACCGGATGTGTGGGGAGACTAAGGGATTGCCTGCGGCGTCTGTCTGTCCGTCCGTCCGTTGTCTGTCCGTAACGCTACAAAAACTTGAATGACTCTCTACTGAGGATTTCAATGTCAATCAAACTTGGAGGGAAGAATGGTTATACAAAGTTACACATTTTACCAAACATGAAGGGCACCTCAAGGTCAAAGGTCATAGGCAGAGGTCAATGAACTGTAGGGCCCAATGTTAAGTTTTTAGGGCGCGTTTCGTTTATGGCTCATAACTTTTGATCCCTTTGTCCGTTTGTGACCAAACTTGGATGGTAAATGTCCCTTGGGGATTTGAAGGTCACCACAAGGTCAAAGGTCATAGGCGGGTCAATGAACTTCTGGGAGTTAGAAAAATATTAATTTCTTGTTCTGGCTCATAACTTTTGATCCCTTTGTCCGTTTGTGACCAAACTTGGATGGTAGATGTCCCTTGGGGAGGTGAAGGTCATCACAAGGTCAAAGGTCACAGACAGGGGTCAAAAAACTTTTAGGGCCCAATGTTAAGTTTTTATGGCACGTTTCGATTGTGGCTCATAACTTTTGATCCCTAAGTCCGTTTGTGACCAAACTTGGACGGTAGATGTCCCTTGGGGAATTAAAGGTCATAACAAGGTCAAAGGTCAGAGAAAGGGGTCAACAAGTTTTTAAGGCCCATTGTTAAGTTTTTATGGCGCGTTTCGATTATGGCTCATAACTTTTGATCCTTTTGTCCGTTTGTGACCAAACTTGGATGGTAAATGTCCCTTTGGGAGTTGAAGGTCACCACAAGGTCAAAGGTCATAGGCGGGTCAATGAACTTCTGGGAGTTTGAAAAATATTAATTTCTTGTACGCAAATGGGCGAGACACAATTTGGCACTTGCCTTGTAATTTGCGAAAAATCATTTACACTACAGCATGATTTGCATCAATGAATAATGCCACTTTTTTTATAAAGGTTACCATATACTGTATTGACAATGCCATTAGTTTTAGAGCAATTTGTTATTGACAGAAAATTTATCTTAACATTAATGATGATGACAAAATAATAATAACATTCAATGTTCGGTATGATATGAACTTATTCACTATTTGTAGCCTATTCACTGTTGACATGACTCTCCCAGAGGGCACTGCCATTATATGCATCTCAGGTTTACAAGGTGTTCACTCAAACACTGTGACCTTGAGGGACATCATGGGTAAAACACATGGCAGAATTTTAGCTCGGAGCAAACAAGAATGCAAAGCATTGTTCACAAAATATAGTTGAATGTCCTCACTTTCTCTCTCTTTCTATTTGTGTGTGTGTGTTTTTGTTTTTTTTTTCGAAAAGGAGGAAGTGATCACATTGATTGTAAAGGAAGGTCAAGATGGTATATATGGTTTATATTCAAAATTACAGGATCAATACTTTTAAATTGTTAAATGTTGATTATAAGATTTTGTCAAAAGTTAATGCAAAAAGGCTGCAAGAAGTGCTACCTGAAGTATTCATCATGATAAAGTTGGTTACATGAAAAAGAAAAATTTGGGGAAGTTGTAAGAATATAGATGACATTTTATATTGCTGTATATAAAGGAAATCAAATGGATTTCATGGAGTAAGTTTGTTTGTGTGTGTTTGTGTGTGTACTTTTGTATGCGTGTGTGTCAGCTGTTTGTGCATAGAAAGTGTGGGGGGTGGAAAGAAAGGGTGAAGGGGATTGGAAAAGAATACTAGATTACAGGCCTGGGTTGGGAGGGGCAGCTGCAGATCGAGAGCTGCGGGGGAGTTTTACTGTCAACCTTAATCTTCTTTCTCTCTTTTTTTTCAAGTTTCAATGAGCAATTTTTGATGCTGGAAACCCAAAGCTTGTGTCTAATATCAAGTTTGAATTTTTATTTCTATAAATGATATTACTTTTGTATTGTTTGAATGTGGAAGAATAAAGATTATTGAAAAAAGTTGTGCATGTTTCCATGTGTGTGCAAGGTGTGACCACTCGGGTAGATGCATGCAAGTATGGAACCACATTGTTAAATCACACTGTATTGTACAATACCTTGGAAGTTTCGAATAACATTCTGGAATTTTTCACTGAAGAGTCCAAGTTTGAGATAATAATCCCGACCCTCGATGCGTTTTTCAGTTTCTTCTTTGTCTGTGCTGGTCAGTGTTTTCTTGTTGACTTTGAGAGACTGACATTCCAGGAGACCAGGTTCTACGGGTATCTGTCCTTTGTCTGCCATCCTTTCCTTCAAGTGAAGATGAAGAGACACCCAAGTAACTCACAGAAAGTGGTTTATAAATGAGCAAGTATATGATGTGAATATATATATTTTTTCTTAAAAGAAGTCATGCATTATATGTTTTTAAGCTCACCTGAGCTCACCAAATGGCTCAAGTGACTTATTGCCATTGTTTAACATCTGGTGGGCACCTTTTGCTACAAGCGTGTGTATGTATGGAACTTGACCAAACCTTACATTGATCAGTGGAGGGAGGGGATTGTAGTACATGTATGTTCAAATGGTATTATACATGTACAACACCTACATTTCGTAAAAAGAATGTAGATTAGTTGATTACCCATCATGTTACATTCAGTTAAAAGTTCTATCGCAAGCTGTGGCTATCAGCCGTGCAATTTTGTTTGAGCAAAAATAGATATCGCATTGCTGACATCACCAATATCCATTGACTCCCATGTTAAATTCACGATTGACTCAAAAGTTTTTGTTCCATTTTATGGTTCTGATGTCACAATAATTGGAAGCATATTTTGTTGCCCATTTTTGTGGACAACTTCAACTGATGGGTTTCACGTACATACACAGTACATGCGACTAGCTACTAGACTGATTGTGACCTTGCTACTCATTCATCTTCCATAGAAAATGATTGCCATTTTTGTGCTAAATTCAAAAATTTGTGTGGACCACATCTGTCGATATCCGAGGTGTTGTATAGAATAAAGCAGTGTTTGGTCTTTACTCGTGCAATGGAACAAGATTTTGCACGTGGTAAAAGACGAGGCGCACTTTGTCTCATTAAATGGAGCGCCTCTATCTTTAAGCGGGGTTCCCACTATCGTACGATCTATTACAAATGCCACGATTGGACATTCGTAACTGATCTTGGACGTTTCGTTGAACTCGTCTGAAATTTCACGTTTGGATACAAGGTTATGCGAGTCAATACGTGTTGCTCCGCTTGGATGTGATATGGTCACGATTGGTCTTTTTCAAGCAATACGATCTGTCACGATCTGGTCTCCCGTTCAAATACAATCCGATAGGAGTGTCCCGATTGAGTCCATGATTGGACCCGAGCTACCACTATCATTACGATCGGGATCCCCGATTTGGTGCGTGCAGCTACGTTCTGATACGTTCTAATACGAATACCGCAAACTAATGCGGGTTGTTGAGATAAGATACGATACCTTTCACGATCGCGATCGAAAGCGACCCCCATTCAAGGTGCGATTGGACCCGAATGGGAATATTATAGTCCGCCTGACGATGGATTTCATTGTTTCTTCAACTTCTGCAGAGTGATTAGGCCTACTATCCACAACCATTGATGATGGCAAGGGTTGTCAGGTTGAGGAATATGAGAATGTGACCTTTGTAGTATTGCGAATGACGATTACATTACCATCAGATAGAAAGCATCACCTTGGCCAGCCACAACCTCAGATAGTCCCTCCTCTAACTTAACCTAAAGAAATTAATAGATTCTTGAATCGACGTGCTCATCCTTTCCCCTTCCCCCCCCCCAAAAAAAAAATACACAAGATCAGATCATTGCCCCATCCTCTCAAGAAAAAAAGATCACGACAAATGTTTTCACCTTTCTTTGAAATACATGAAGAAAAAATTGTGCATGATGAAATTGAAGCTTAAAAAGAAGATGGGATCTTTTTGAATGCTAACATAGTATATTATACGCTCAATATAAGAAAGTTGCCGAACTGATAGCATTGCTTGTGTGTTTGATTTCATATTCGCATTGTATGTATCATATGCATTTTTATTTCAAAATGTCGTTATCTCATGGGGTATTGAAAGTTTGGTTGGTTTGGCTTGATTTATTGTTTTATTTAACAGTGTTTAACAAAACAGACATAGACACAACAGAAAGGTAACTCCCCTAATGTCACTTTTTTTAATCAAACAAAAAGTCTTAAGCAAAATTATTTCGCAGGGGTATTGTTACACTTATTGACTAACTTCTATGTGAAAAATAATGACAGTGACCTTTATAGTCATGCACGAGTGACCTTACATCCACGACAATGGTCACTTTTCAAAAGTCACAACAAATACTTTGTGCGGTAGTTTAACATTGCGCTTCTGGTGGATGTTTCAGTGGTGTTATTTTATATTTCATTGTGCCACCCCTCCCTTATTCAACCTTGCGGAATACAAAGTATATACGATTTGCGAGTAAAATAAGGGCAAATGTGCAGAATAAGCAGAAGGAAAGTGAAAATGTCGATCCCGATCAACACGATTAAGAAGCACGATTAGATAAGATTTGCAGCGTTTTGATACAATCCAAGACAATCTGATGCGATGATCACAATAAAAAATTAATCGTGTTAATCGTAGAAAATTTTTGAACCATCCAAAAATTTGCTACGATTAACGCGATTGCCACGATTGACCTCAAGATCTGATACAATCTAATATGATCTGATAAGATCACGACAATTGCTTCACGATTAAGACCATGATTTCAATCGTGGTGCCAATCGTGATAGTGGGAACCCCGCTTTATCGTCTTGCGAAATCTAGTACCATCATACTCGTGACCATTCACTATTTGTATAGTGTTGCTCAAGGGGGAGGGGGGCTGGGATGGGGCAGAAATATCCCAAATTAGCTACTGTAAAACAAGGAATAGTCACATGCATTGTGATTTTGCGAATTTTGCAAGAGCCAAGATTTGCAAAATTAAAATGCACAAAATTTGACAGTTCTAGTATACACTATACACATTGAATGTTAGAGGCAACTCGCAAAAATTTCATGCCGCTAAAAATTCTGTCAGCTCCAATTCGCAAAAGTTCAGAGGATACTATGGATTTGACCTTGTGCTGCGGCTGCAAAGATTTTCTTATGAGCGTTGTGCTTGCTGCAAGTCTTCGTTGATCATCTTCCGATTTAGCCTGAACGCATCGGGAGGGATGAATGAATATATATCATCCCCAAGTCGATCCTGAACAAAAGAAAATCCTTGCAGATTTACGCCCATGGCTGAATGTGAATAGATATTATTTGTCCCACTTGAATAGATAACAATTTTTTTTTTTTTTTTAGCAGAACCTGACTACACAATAATACTACTTAATACAAAACTTGGATAGAGCGGTTTCCTGATGTGTAGTGAAAAAAATGCTCATATTTTTGTGATTTAATATTAGACCATATCTCATAAAATTTCATCCATTTGTAGAAAATAAATTGTAGTTTACAGTTGTAAAGATACAAACAACATCATGTTGTAATTTTAATATTATACTCATCTAGAGTGCCATTAGCATTTTTTGTGGGACACGTATGTAATTATGAAGAAATAACATGACAAACATAGCAGTTTTAGAGAGCGCTTCCTTGCTAAAATTGGAAAACGGCTTTTGATCTAATTTATGATTATGATATGCAGAGACGTCATAACTAGGAAACAGCACAGCTTGCATGCATCGACTGAGCTAAATATGTATACACTATGAATGCAAAATCGCACATGAAAGATGTTACTGGGAGGATTATCTTTTTTTTCAAATAAATGCAGTTTTAGTGTGATATATTCTAATTTCTACAGTAGGTTTAGGAAATCATAGTATTCAAAGGTACCACCATGGCAGTTTCATGATATGTTAAACTAGGAACAAGGAGAAAAATTCAGACTTGTTCTGGCTGATTATTTTCCCAAATTGACACTGCAAGCGTGGCCAGGTTTGTTTTGTGCGGAATGCTACTGTTCCATTCCACAAGTTAAGACCATGCACTACCTGTAAAACACGATACAGTGTATATTCGTGGCCAAAATTTTGCGAATTGGAGCTGACGGCCTTTCTCGCAGCATGAAATTTTCACGACTTGCCACTGGCATCCAATGGATATTGTGTAGGCAAGAACTTTCACATGCATTTTAATTTCTTGAATTTTGCCGCTCGCAGAATTTGCGAAATTAAAATGCACGCGAACATTCCTCGTTTTACAGTATTTGTTTTATACAACACCTCGGACGTCAACAGATGCGGTCCACACAGATTCTTGAATTTAGCACAGAAATGGCAACCATTTGCCGTGAAAGGTGAATGAGTAGCACTATTCAACTCGGCTTCGCCTTGTTCAATAGAGCGCGTCATCTTTCACCTTGTGTGAAATCTTGTTCCATCGCACCCATGACCATTCATTATTTGTATACTAATGCATGGCTTCAACCATAGCAAGCTAAAAAGAGCACCGTGCAATTGTTAGAACTACGATAAAACAATGGCTTTCGGGCAAAATTTCTTACCATTCCATAAAAACAATTGATGTACATGTCTTTTTGTGTGTCAGAAGGAATTGTGTGCATTGCAGTAACTATGGAATTTACCCTATAAAGGTTACCTGATGCACACAATTCCTACTGATACACTCAGACCTGTGCATCATCTGTGTATAATGACACTTAGAGACTTAGATATTGTCATAGCAGAATTTTCAGAGTACACATAATGGCCCGAATTCACGAAGGTGGTACAAATGTAACCATGGTTTAAACCGTGGACAAAAACCATGGAGTGCCAAGTGATGCACAGAATATTTCATTACAAAATTGGTCATTTCGTCGACAAAATGACTATTTCGTTAATCAAATTATCATTTCATGGACGAAATGTTCATTTAGTTACAAAATGTTGTCATTTCGTTACAAAATAATCGTTTCATCAACGAAATGACTGATTTCGTAAAGAAATATTCCATGTGACACTTGGCGCTCCATGGTTTTTGTCCATGGTTTAAACCATGGTTTCATTTGTACTACCTTCGTGAATTCAGGCCTATGATATGTGCCCAACATGCATTTCTCAAAACTGAACATCATTTTGCATTTGTACATAGATGTAGTTGGAAATGTTGGACAAATTGTACACAGTGAACCATTCATTTGTTGACTGTTTCCCAAGATGGTCGAAAGTAGAAATTGTTTTTACCTGCTCTTTGCCTTGTTAGTGTGTAGCTCTGCTGTAGAAGAGTGTTTTCAGATCGGATCCAATGCAGAAAAAAAAGGCCATAGTACACTTGAAACACTGTGGTGTGAATGTACTATGTACCATCCACTGTCTTCATCAGAATGAGCTTGATCAACTTATTTATGGGTTTTATTCTTATTTTTCATGGGCTGATGTTCCGTGATGGGACTCTGTAATGATTGGTCAATGTTGGTGAAAAGGTTTTATTTTTGTCATTCTTTCTTCTTTTTCCTTTTATATTTTGATTCCTGGGGAATTTCCACCTTTCTCTCTCTCTCTTCCTCTCTCTTTCTCTCTTTCTTAATACTTATTATCTATAAAGTAGATTCTCAGATGTTTTCTTTGCATCGACGTACAATAAAATTGTTGGCTGACAGCCATATCATTCTATTTCATTTGTATTTGTTTGCCACATTTCACTGCCATCAACATGAAGTAAATCAACTTTTGATTGTGATGCAAATTGTGTAGGGGTTTATCCCAGGTATTGGCTGAGGATTTATTGGCCTAGAGCAGAATAGATGAGAGGCTTTTGTGTCTTGTTCGTATCTTTTTATTTTTATTTTTTTTTTTGACTTCTTGGGAAGTTCCACCTCGACAAAATCATTTCCCGTCACACCCCTCTTTTTTGTCTGTTTGTTCCTGCTCAAGTATGTTACATATATCTGCCGGGAAAGACCATATTGGGGCATTTCAGGAAGCATTTTGTCAATTTTTTTTTCTGACAAACTGTAACATTATATGCTACTGAAATCCTTGCATCTGATTTGCTGAGAGCAAATTTGTCAGATAATGTAACTATATCCGACAAAACGCTTCATGAAATGCCCCCTGCTGAATTGGTAACAATGTCAACCTCACGTAGCATGTTTTATGGTCAGTCTCTCAAACTATTTTTTTTTTTTATTACTGAAACCTTTTTGCTTTTCCCTTGTAATATCCTGTCTATCAGAAATATCAGCAGCAAACTTCAGTGTTCTATAATCACATTTTTCACACAGAAACTCTAATGAAATGTGTAGCGTTGAAAAATCTACCCAATATTATCAAAACATGAACTACAATTCTACTCAAGATACCTACAGTCTAGATGTCACAAGTTTCTCATTTGCTGCTGTTAATAGTATCATGGCTGTGACAAGAAGGTACACTTACATCTTGTCCATGATGCTGTTGACATCACATAGGGTGAGTCATTTTTATGCCTCCTCCATGAAGTGTTGCTGGAGGCATTATGTTTTCGTAAGTTCATTTTTTCATGGACATTTTGAAAAGAGGCCAGAGTCTCAGTGAAGCTAGCTAGCTTATTCTTTGTTTTTATAGGGCTGGCTAGACACTTGTAGTGATTAGTGTATCACTGTGTGTATATATGTGTAGTTAGGGTAGTTTGTGTGGTGCTGGTGTAATGGTTTGTACACGGCATGCATAAACGTGTCTACACGTAGTGATACGGCGAATTGATCATTCGCTTGCACATTTAATATATTAAAATGCAGACAATAGCACTCTATCATCTCTCAGCACTAGTTACACAATTTCTTAAGAATTTAAACACACATTTCAAAGACTTTCTGCGTGAAACAATGAGAATAGATGAGGCTACTCTGGAAAACTTCTCCCTGTTAGTACCGAAAGGCCTACCCAATTATCCAGTAAATATAACACGCATCTGAACTGTCTGTTCACACTATATGTGAATTAAGTGGTACTGTACCCGATTAAGAGACTTATCTGATTATATGGAGACTACTGTATCAGTGGAGTTCTCATGGCCTGTTAGACCCCGTTACAGTGCGAGACTCGGCCGCAGCCGAGCCCGCCTTCATTTCAGTGTAAACGCGCTATAGGCCAAATGTGAGGCCAAAAATTGGCCTCGCATTTGGCCACGCTCTGGAGGTGGTCTCGGCCGCTGAACTTCTGGTATGTACCAGGTATGCCACTTTGTTTGTTTGTTTTTTTTCTCCCTATCAAACTGGTGAGAGAAAAATAGCCCCCCCCCCCCCCATGCCATGTAAAGGAAAAGATAAAAACATAAAGAACCAATATCTCTCAGGTTATTGAATTGTGATGCTGGAAGAATTGATGAATAAAGATATCTTCATAAAGTCACGATTGACCTATGATAACATACTGAGCCTTTAGTACAATGATGAGACAAACAAAGTGGTGTCAATGATGGAATCAGATGAAAGGTTGTGGCAGGTTACTTCTGGAAATAAAAACCTAGATGTGCTCATGATACTTATTTGTGTTACTTATTGAAGTTGTTTGTCATGCCAATGATGAATAAAGGATAAGAGAAAAAGAATGAACCCTTGGCAATGACTTGCTTGAAAAAGATATGGCACAGACGAATTGTTCCAAGGGCACTCAGTTGTCTTTTATGTTAACATCCTGTGCACCAGTGGTTGAGTGGGCTTGAAAGACTACCAGCACAAAGATCAGATACATAACAGTCACATTCTTGGCATTGCAAACAGGATGTGAACAAGGACAAGCATTATATACTTTATAAAAACCTTAACATGTACGTGGGAACAGTGTCAATATGCATAGAAGCTAGCCTCATATGTAAACAGTCGCTGGTATTGTTATAAATGTCATAAATTGAAATGCGTATTGATTTGGAAAGAAGAACAACAACAGCAACAACACAATAACTATATCATTTATATAATGTAGAATGTAGAATGTGCAGTTAGCCTAACTTTTGAAGTGGTTATTGATGATTTCATGGAATAATGAAGTTGCATGTCCCAGAGATATTGTATGCCAAGGCTATGTGCATGGGAATTGGAGGGAGTGGGACTGGAAAACTATTAACACAAAGATCAGAGACACAATAGTCACATACTTGCTATTCAAGACAATAATGTGAATAAAAACAAGCATTTTAGTTTACAAAGACCCTGTCCGTGGGAACAGCATCAACTTGTGGTATAGATGCCAGCCTCATATGTAAACAGTGGCGGGTATTGTTACAAATGTCACAAATTGAAAGGTGTCTCGATGTGGGGAAAAGAAAACCCCATAACACTCGTGAGTTATTTCATTTGTGTCAATTGTGCAGTTCACATTTTGATGGAATAAAATGAACTGTCCTGAAGATACTGTGTGCCAAAATGTGCAAAGTGAACTTAGAGTATGTAAAGGTGTTTCATATAGTGCATTGTACGCACAAAGCTTGATAAAGTACAATGTAGAGTAGAATGTGCCGCTGCGTCACACTTTTGCATGAAAGATTCCACACCCCTGGAGGGTGTCTTAATTCTTTCAATGTCCCTGCTTGAAGTTTGACAAGTTTTCTACTGCACTTGTCAGATTTTATTCTGTTGCATGTGAGAAGGTACAGTAATATATGCTGTAAAAGTGGATATTTTCGCGCGGCTAATTTTTCGCGCTCGGTAGGGGTAAGAAGAGTCTCGCGTGTTTTTAATTCCTGGGAAATAAGACGTCAACTACTGGGTTTCGGGTTGCGCGAAATGAGTGAAAATTTCAATACCGTGAAAATTTCCACTTTTACAGTAACATGTCCTAAAAAAAAGAAAAAAAAAAAAAGGACATATTGGTAGTTCACCTAACTTTACTTTGTTTAGGGATTGGCTAGAGTGCTTACTGTGCCAAGTGACACTGATATCTTTGATCTAATTGTCAATGAATAGAGATTAGCTAATCTCCCTAATCCCTCTTGTGTCACAATGGCCTTCCTGTTGGTCTAGTAAAGACTTCACATGAAGCGGCTTGACAACTTTAAAGGGATGGTACAGTATTGGTGGAGATGAGAATTGGGCTTTTAACTCTTTGCGAGATACCAAGAAAACACTTACGAAATAGTGGTACAGAGCATGTGTACCATTTTAAGAGAAATTCAGAGTTTATTTGATAAAAATCTGGTTTGGAATGACTGAAGCATCCAAAAACAAAGTAAAACAAAGCGATCATAATGAAAGGTGGGTCCCACACTTTATTAGAATTGCTCTGTTTTGGATATCTCAGCCATTTCAAAACCAATTTTCATCAAGTAAATGTTGAATTTCTCATGGAATTACATGCCCTTTCATATTTCATAAGAGGTTTCTCAATATCTCACCAAAAAAGTGTTAAGAAACCTGAAATTAGGTTTCAACCAAAACTATGCAATCCCTTTAAGACTAGGTCAAGTTTCGATGGATTACTGAATGCTGCTGAAAAGGCTTGGCAAGTTGCAGTAACATGCATGTCACAAAAGAGTTCAGAAATCTCTATGTTGACGTATATATTGCACTGTCGTCTCTTTGATGTGTATGCTCTCGTAAGTTTGCAGAACTCTGTTTACCCTTTTTTCCCATCATATCAGCCTGTCATTGATTCATTTCTTTTCCCTGTTCTTGAAAGTCACCTAAAGTTCCTACTCACAAGTTTTGAATTTGTAATTGGATTGAAACAAATTTAGACTTAATATATTTCCACAATAAACATGAGCTTGTAAATATCTGTACTGCATCTTAATATTCATGATGCTGACAGTCTATGATTGACAAAACCTTGTGGACCCATAGAAATTTGTAATGACCATAATGAGAAACCTACCGAGAAATCCAAACGGATGAATGCACAAAATACAACAAATGGGAATAAATGTATTCGCTAACTTGGTACTAATCAAGACAATGCAGAGCATAACATTTAGCAAACAGATAAGAATTATACCATTGTTAATTTAATTCATGATCACAAACTTTCCAAATTCATGACAAATGATAGCATATGATTATGCACTATTCAAATATATTTTCATGAGATTCATTGGGTATACAATCTGTATATTTTCACTATGTACTGGTAGAAGCTGTGCCAAGACCAAGCAGGACATGGTATCGGGATCCAAATTTTCTTCTTGGTTTTACAGTATACTGGTATAAAGAAAACTTTCTCTTGTCACAAAGTTTGATAGAAACATAACATGCCGTAGTCATTCACAAAAATTTAAGTTATATTGTATGCAGATTTGTTTCTAATTAACTGCACATTACCTGTTAGCTGCTAATGCATGATGGGTCTGATGGAGTATAGAAGTTGTATGAATGCTAGGCATTGGTCTTTTAGTTTCTAATGGCCCAATTGGTTTTGATGGAGTGCAATATAACAGCTGCCAAACTCAGATTTTCCCCTGTATTGCACTGATGATTCTTGCATCTTAAAGTGTCAGAGTGGTAAATACGTGGCATTTCCATATAAGTGTGAATTAGCATTAAAAAACAACAACTACAACAACAACAACAACTTGTGCTCTGTGGGTTATGCTATGACAGGGCTGCACGCTAACCCATTTTTTCTACTGGTCCAACCTGTCTGTCGGACAAGTAGGTATTCAGTTTTTCTATGTTTTACTGGACTGGTCCATTCCTGAAAAAGCTACTGGTCCGACAGTGATTTTTACTGCTCAGGGACCATCGGACCAGTGCCAGTGTGCACCCTTGGCTATGATCACATTCAAAAGCCTGACTGTGCAATTGTATACAAAAAAATACACATCAGTGAGAGCATTCAGTGGTAAAAATGTACCACACATGATATTTCCAAGCAGTCTTTACATACGTGAGGCAATAGCTGAGTGTATTTGGACTGTTTCAAAAGTACCAAGTGTTGGTAACTTCACTGATCGCTGAACAAAATGGGTTCCAAAATGAGGAAACAGATTCTTGTCATGTGATAAATCACCCGCATAGTGCTATTACAGTGTACAATCTTGTATGTTACTAGGTCTACATCTAACTAAGATCGAATATCGAATCTCACTGGTCATTATACTGTACTTATGACCGGCAATTAAAAGCAAAATTATGTGTCAGGCAAAATGAATGCCTAGTCACATGCATGCTCTCAACCAATCCGATTAGGATTTGTTTCATTAATATAGAACAACCCCTTTCACCCCTTTTGGAAGACAAAGCTGTGGAAAGAATAGCAGTCTTTTATTGCACACATTCTTGTCATCAGACAGGACTGGGGAGATCTTTTTTGCTTTCAACTAATATTGATCTTCATTTCTGCTCTCATTTCCCCCATTCCAGGTCAGAGCATGAGTACGAACTTGAGCTGCGGTATGATCTATACACCCGCAAGCACACCCAGTGGTTCTACTTCCGCTTCTCGAACGTACGGCGGAACGTCCGCTACCGCTTCACCATCACCAATTTCATGAAGGTAGGCAACAGCTGTTTTGTTATTCAATTTGGTACCTTGAACACATTGAAGACAGCCAGCTACCAATGGTTTGCAGAGTGACAATGTATGTGTATATGATACTGTAAAAAGAGGAACGTTCGCATGCATTTTAATTTCGCGAATTTCGCGAAATTAAAATGCACGCAAAAATTCTTGCGTACACAATATGCATTGGCTGCCAGTTGCAATTCGCGATAATTTCATGCTGCGCAAAAGGCCATCGGCTGCAATTCGCGAAATGTTCAAGCCGCGAATATATCGTGTTTTACAGTATTTGTTTGTATGTGGTATTAAAGCCATGTTTACATGTGTATGGAAAAGCTGAATTTCTAACAACAACAACAACAAAAAGCAACAATCTTTTATTAACACTGGCAAAGCAAATTTATAGAAATACCCAGGAATCACAATGTTGCTTTTTCTTAAAACTTTTGGATGTTTTTAGATTATTGCACATGCCTTGCTCCTTTTGACCTGGCACATAGACTCTCCAAATTAGTGTAGTATGTAAACAAGAGTAACTGTCAGTGTCCAGTTCCTTATGAGATTTGGAGTTGATTTGTATTCAATGGCAATTAACCTAACAAGTTCTTGGGTAATCTTTCTACTGTGATTATCATTATCTCTTGACATAACTGGCAAGTCTTTACAAGTTTGCTGTCTATCCTGTAGTGGAGGGAGATAAGATGTATTTGTTAAATCTGCACAAAATCAGAAAACAAAAGGCCAGTTTTGTGACAGAAACATAACTACAATCTTTCTAAAATTTGTTGCAAATTTAAGATTTAGTGGCTTATTATATTGCTGAATCCAGATGAACAATGGTTAATGAGCAAAATGGGGCTGGAAAGAAAGAGAAAACTTTGCTCAGTTTTATAAAATACTAAATGTGGACAAAATACTGTTAAAGTCAATGACTTGTCCTGCACTGTCCAGCTCACAGTCAAATCCAACGCCATGTTATCAGTAAATGGCCAAACAGTCCAATTTAAATTGGGAAGTGTAGTTATACCAAACCTGTTAACATCAAAGGCACACTGGTTTAAGCTTATAACATGGCCACTGATATAAGATACAGCAGTAACTGTCATCCTTATATTGTCTTTTGCTCAATTCACCATCTTTCATCCTGCATGTCAGATAGAAGTTGATGTCACCTCTTGTATTAATCCTGTGCTTTTGTTAAAAGAAAAAAAACACACAAACCTCTTCCAACTTTGGTATCGTGAACTGTGGTCACACTGGCAAAAGTTCTGAGAGTGTAAGTTCTCAAAGTATTGCCAGTCTGAACACCAAATTCCTGAATAACTTCTTGCAAAACTTCCTCTAAAACTAAGGAAATTTCCCAAACCACAGGAAATGTTCTTATTCTCAAAGTTTGTGCATTCAGAATACACTCAGCTGAAAAGTGTGAATGGACAAGCAAACTTTGAGAATTGTTCTTGAAGTAATTCTTGATAAACTTTTCACAGTTTTGCCCAGTGTGTCTCCAGGTATCAAAGAAAATACAGTTAAACTCGCCTAAGTCGACGTCGCATATATCGAATAATCGCGCAAGTCGAAGAGTTTAAAAAGTCCTGATTTTTCCCCATTGACTTACGTGTATTAATTCACTCACAAGTCAAATTTTTTAGGTCGAATACTCGCCTAAGTCGATGAAATTCCATGAACACTTTCATGGAAAAACCATTGAATTCACTGTGCCTAAGTCGAATAAGATTTTATTGTGCAATAAATCACTGTCAAAATCATGAGACGCCAGTTTTTGTTTACATACTATATACCAAAAGAAACTGCGTTAAAACATTAACGTTTCATTTACGCAAGCGGTTTCACCTGAATCGTTATTAACGCAAACTAACGATCGGGAAAATTAACGTTTGTAGTAACGATGAGTAACGATCCCAAGCGCAAATTAACGATGTTTCGTTGACATTAACGATAGTAATGCAAGAACTCACGCGAGATTTTGGTTTCCGTTACCCAGACCTGGTGAAAGGACGACGTATCGCCTCTGCCGAGTGTAGCGATCAATGCCTTTAGCGGAGTCTTTTCGCGAATGGTTAATATATGCAACTGGGGTCACCAAAAACGCACGCCGTGCCAACAACAACAACAACAAAAAAAGCCGGATGTTTGCCTTCAGTTTTGGAAATGAACAGCGGTAACAGTCGGCTCCATAAGATGCTAGAATAAATGTCAGATGTTTGCTCTTAATTTTGGAAATGAATAGCGGTAATATTCAAAGTGGATAAAGCGTCTTGCTGAAGGGCAAATATCGGGCACACCGCTCCAGCTCTCAGCTCCAAAGTAGACAACATACAAATGTACATTATACACGTGTATGCGTGGTGTAACTGTAAGTCGATTTTATTTCGACTTACGCACAAGTCGAAACTCGCCTAAGTCGATGTATTTTGCTCAGTCCCGAGAAGATCGACTTATGCGAGTTTAACTGTATGATTTTGTGATTGAGGTCGCTGACATAGTTATGATTCTTGTCTTCTTCCTGAATATAAGTTTTGAGCAATTTCACATCAAAATAAGCAAATGGTGTGAATTGTTATTGGAAGTAGGCAAGACATACTGTAGCATCTTCTGTTTTTTTTTTCTTTCCTTCCTTTTCTATACTTAGGTGAAACAAATGTGTGTAATATTTGATGTTTTTCATGTATGGTTGTTTTTCTCATTGCTCCCTGCACAATGTCTTCTTCAGTCTGGAAGCTTGTATAACAGCGGCATGCGGCCACTGATGTATTCAGAGCAGGACGCACAGACCAGAGGGATCGGCTGGCGAAGGGTAGGGGAGGACATCAAGTACTACAAGAACGATGTCAGGTTGGTTAGTCCATTACTCATGTGTAGAGATCGTGGTTCCAACTCCAATAAGCCAAGTCCTGGGTACAGTAGGCCAAGTCATATCAAAGTCCATTGTGACAAGTCTCATGTTTAATAGGCCAGTTGGCCAGGTCCTTTAATAGGCAATTTTGCCAAGCCTTAAATCCTGTGGGCAAGTATCCATAAAAAGAGCAGTAAATGTTCTCCTTTGTTCTTTGCATTCTTTGGTTGCTGTTATCTTGTGCTCCACAGCTCATCAAGTGCATGATTTGATACTATCCCAATTTGTTTTTCTTTTGCGTTTTCACTTTGTTTGTGGCAATTGAAAGCAAGCACGACTTTATTGTCCTCTTTTTTTTTTTGGGGGGGGGGGGGGGGGGGCTCAGAGAGAGAAATGTCATGTGAGTGGTGTTTCTGTAGCTGTACCCTTACAGCCTGAGGAGCTGCAATGTCATAGAAGTGCATGCTTGCATGCAGCTTGCGTGGCAAGCCAAATGTCTCATAAATAAAAACAAATTGGTTTATCGAACGATGAACTCAGTTCATCGCTTTTATGGGACATTTGGCTTGCCGTAAGCATGCTCTCATTCAGTTTGTGCCCATGACATTTTCCTCCTGATATAGAGAGCAAATTGCAATGATAGTTGCCATAAAGACTGCTTTGTTTGTTTGTGTGTGTTTGTCTTTTTGTTCAATTTATTGCCAAGGCTACATCTGTATGTGTCTAATTTGCAGCTTGCCACACACTGTCAAATGGTACAACTATACATTGTGTGTGACAGCAGAATCCTCTTTACATGTTAAATTGTATGTAGTTTGAACGCATTGTTGTAGAATTCTTTTGTATCTGTTGATTGATGGCAGCATTGTGTGGGTTGGTGGACATTAAAATGATTTTGACCTTAAACAGGATCCATTTTACTGGTTTATTTTTTTTTGAAGAAGAAAGTAACATAATCCTATTCTGCCATTTGGAAAAAAAAAGAGAGAAGAAAATTACTTCTACCTCGGTTGCAGATGCCTAGTATTACTTTAAATATTTCCTTATCACAGGTATGATTGTTGTTTTGTTGCAATGTTAAAGGGTACTGAATGTTTTCTCAGTCTTTTATGTTATGCTGCCAAATCATATTGTAGCATGTGCCCACTGTTTATTGTTTTTATCACCTTACGTTCAGCCGTCGGGTTGTCAAGAAAAGTTAAGTAGAACCATCATTATTGTAAAATTCTTCCCTCTACAATATCCTTCTCATGATCCCTTGCGGCTTCATTTCATAATATACCTCAGTAACCATCCTAACCATTCCACTAATCACAATTAATCTTTGTTGGATGGGACACATTGGAGGGGAATGTTTTTCATTAATCTTTCTTCTGCTCTTAACTCCTGCATTCAACATGATTGCCAAAAAAAAAAAAAGTAGTTTTCATTTCAAAAGATATCATCTGATAAAAGGAGGATGCCAATATGGTGACTTGTTATCTCTCATTTGTTTTTGTTTGTTTTTTTGTTGCCTATCATTATCATTATTACAGACAATGTTATGTAATGTAGTGCAATGTAATATAATATATCATGTAATACAATTTAATATTGTATTATATAGTAAAATATATTACATTATAATGTGAAATAATATAATATGATATAATGTAATATAATATAATACAATGATATAATATAATACAATATAATATAATATGATATGATATAATATAGTATGATATAATACAATACAATATAATATGATATAATATAATGTGATATAATTTGATACAATATAATATAATGTAATATAATATAATGTAATGTAATACAATATAAGATAATATGATATAGTATTATAATATATATCTGTCATATATACTATTAAAGAGCTAGTTCAGTCTTCTAATGTGTGTTTCAACATAATACAGTGTAGCTTGTTTCAGTCACAGCCACCACACACTGTAATCATTCACCTCATTCAAGATACATTGACATGCTGGCAAGCAGCGTATCAGGAATTCCTACCAAATGTGACCCGCTACAACAAAAAGGTCCTAAAGTCGCGCACGGTCGAAGCCGTGAAAATCGAGTTTGAAGTCAGAGCATTAAAATTGGTCAGAACTTACGATTTTCTGATTTTGACATATTATTGGAGTCTGACATATCTTCTATCATCTGTCGAAATTTTGAAGCAAAATGATGAAAGGAAAGACCAAAAAAATAGCGTTTCTCTGAGCCATGTTTTTTGGCATTTCAACAAAGCAGAAACTGGTTTGAAAATTTGGATTGAGCGCCACAGATAGGCTCCGCCCCTAACAATGACCAGAGTGATCTCATTGGTCAGTTTGCTGCTTGCTGCTAACCGAAGCGTGAAGCTCGCACACTGTTGACTGGTGACTGGTGCGTGCAGGTGGGGTGCTCTATGCTCAGCCGTTTCTCACATCCTGGTCACTGATTGGTCGGTGAGGAGACCGCCGACCCTGTGCTTGAACGAACTTTTCGGGGGTTGCTAGGGCTTAATTACCTTCTATTGTCCGGAGCTGAAAACTGACTTGCGTGTCCCTTGATCGCGATTGCGTCGAAAGGAAAACTTTTAGGGCGTTTTTCTCGAAACAGTGATTTCCTAGACGTCTCGACATGCTCTCTTTTAAACATCGATGTCTCCGCAGCCGATTATTTTTATAAGATGTGTTACATATCAATTTAAAGCAGAAAGATTAGGGAATTATGTCATGCAATTTTCAATTAATCGACCGCGCCCGACTTTAGGATCATTTTGTTGTAGCGGGTCACAAATGCTATCATTGTAATCCCCCCCCCCCATTTCATCAAAACATTAAAAAAAAAAAAACTTTCTACTGGGTTGCCATTTTTTTTTTTCTTCATCTCTTGGGAAAACACTGCAAAGTCAATTTGATACACTTCGCAGAAATGCACGCAACACACACACACATATCAGTCTATCACGGAGTATGCCATATGTGGTAGACATGGATGTTTGTTTGTTTGTTTTTTCTTACTCCCCTTGAATTAGTCATGCTTATTAGGCGTAATGACTTTGTAAAACAAATGCTTTCGATTTCTCATATACTGCACTCTGAGTATTACAAGGTCATGTAATGAGTACTAAATGGATGATTATATTCTGCTGTAAGGTAGACTGGGTACGTTGACGGTAAGCCAATATTTCATAATTCAGACGCACATATGCAACTGCCAATGCATGGTGTTTGTGTGCCCCACTCCCTAAAAAAGAGAATCAGTCATTTTTACATTTGCTCCAACCCACTGCCAAACAAATAGCATGTAAATGTGTGTGCAGCTGTTGACATGTAAACAGTGGAAGGTACATTCTTAAAGTGAAGCAAGTCCCCCTTACAGATTGAGAACAGTGATATTCAAAATGTTTGAAATGTGGCATTTAATGCATTTTATATTTAGGTCACTTGTATCACAAAATATTTTACCATATAGAAATATGACAATAAAGCCAAAGGAGATATCACTTATTATTCTCAATAAACCACCAGACAGTTCAGTCTAGAAACATTTCATTCTATTATAACTATTGTTCACATTTCTATATCTAACAATGCTAACATTGATTATACTGATACAAAATTTTACATTGGTTGTTCCTATCCCCAGCTCACATTTTTCAGAACTATATTGAAGCACTAAAGCTGGGTCTTTGTTTCATCTTCAAATAGTAAATAATACCTGTAACATCCATCTGCTTTTCTTTTCTTTTCTTTTTTTGTGATTGCATTAATTGGTCCTCTTTCAGCCTCTTACTATATGGAACAATCATTTGTCATGTATGAGCAATTGAATAAAGATAATAAAAAAAAAACTCACCATGAACTGTGGTTGAATGTTAAAGTAAAGTGAAAGAAATGAAACTTTTAAACTGGAAGGACATAATATTGATCAAATATTGAAATGAAATGCTACCTCAAAATTATGACCCCCTTCTTTTGTCAAGAGAAATTGAGATGTGTCTGGCAGCATTTGAGATTTTCTTTGAATGTAATCGGAGTAAAATTTCCTATCATAGTATAATTTACTGGTAGAAGATGGTAATGAAGATGAAGATAATGGAATGGTGAAGATGGTAAGATGTGATATCTCTTGATGAGTTTATAGAGGTGTCAATATCTCCTTAGGCACTTTGCAAATACTCAAGCACAACATAATTCAATTCAACTAAGGTGTTTTTTATTCAGAGTTAAAAAGAACAGTGTAAAGGGAGCCATTTTGTAGTTTATTACTAAATTTCAGGTGACTGGGTTCTGTTTGAAATAAAATTGTGCTGCAGGTCTGACAGCTGTGGGGTTTGTTCTATTTCTTTGGTGTATAGATGAAGCGTTGTAATACTTAACAGAGGGTTTGTGTATATGTGGTTGTGTGATTAGTAAGTAAACTTATCCAGGGTGTGTTCAACCTCTCTCTTGTTCTATTTCTATGTAAACACCCTCCCTTATCCCATCCCTCCTACTAAGAACATGCCACCCCCGTTCACAAAGTGAATGATTCCTGACCCTCTTCACCCAATAAAATCGAAGGCCAAGCCACAGCTTCCCTGAGCACATACACGTGTACATACTGTTCAAAACAAGTACCGGTATTGTTTACCCCACCTTGCTCTACTTGCCGAAGGTGCGGATTTATGGAAATGGTAATGGAAATAAGAATGCATATAGGTGTAGCCTAATGAAAGTAGTATTCCTTGTCTTTTAATAGACTGTCTCTCTGCATTTTTTTTTTCTTTTTTACCCTTGTCACACTGCAATCAAGCTGGCACATACAGATTGCACTTCATACATGCTACATATATTTCCTGGAGAGCAATCCATTGCAGCTACAGTTGTACATTGTATGCACGTATGTTTATACAACATACAATCATTTGTAGTGGGCACATTCACATGTTTGTTAAATCAGACCACATTGATTAATGTGCAGCTTTCTTCCAGCTGTTGTTCTAGGTTTTGATCACATGAGTGGAAATGAGCACTGTAATAATACCTTCTCTCACAGGACTCGAGTACTTTAGAGGGGGCTATCACCTTCTGCTAGATTTCTTTAAGAGCACAGTTTAAGCCATCATCTCGACTCGATACTATACCTGCACAATACCCGCAATACCATAATACCAATGAGCTAGCGCTTTGCCTTACACACAAAGCAGACCATCCAACTCTTCTGAATTTTAACCATTCCTGTCTCTTGTTTCAATCTATAGGCGTTTCCTATTTTTCTTGACTGCACACTCCCGTGGGAACTGCTCTTTTTTCCCCTCCTTTTATGCCAAATCTTCCCTATTTTTCAATCAGAAAGGTTGGGAAGTCTGCATTAGACATGTAACTAGGTGCACTATCAGCTGGGAATACCTTGGACATTAAACACAGCTAGAAGCCTATTGTGTAACCATTCTGTCCTAACTCTGATGGACTAAGCACCCATTTTCAAACATATACTTGTATAAACAAGGAATATCGTTGAAGTTATGATTCAAGATATCCCATATTTTGTTGTTATTATTTTCCTTGTTTTTTAGCAGCTTTAATAATAAATATCTCATTTTAACAAGAAATGAGAAAAATTAATTTTGCCATCAAGCTCTAAATATGTACTTAACTAATACTTGTAAGTATACTTTGCCAGAATTTATCTTGCACCTGGCAAACCAGTTTTCTGAACCCCCCCCCCCCCACCCCCCAGCCCCTCTATGTCACACATACCATTCACCTGCAATGCTTTCATTTTGTGTAATCTATTCAGCCGATACTCTATTCTGGCGTCAAAGCGGTGCATTAATGTTTGTTTTACTGTGGAACTCATTATTCTATCTATTTTATATCATTATCAAATCAGTCATTGCTGAAACAATGGGATATTTGAAATTTGTTGACTTATTTTCATAACATTTAGGATTTATTTATTTATTTCTCTATTCTTTATTTTAAACAGGGATGTACTGCTAGTGCTGAAAAGTCACACAGTCATCTCTCGCAACCATTCATATCACTTTATATCTTACACTCTGTTCTTTTTTCACAAAATTTGCATCAATGCTATTACTGAATAGATACAATGTATTTGCCAGTATACTACTAATAAAAACTCATTATGTTGTTGTAAGTTCATACGTAAGGATAGATGTATCATATAATTCTTGTGTAATCATATGTTACACATGTATGTACAGTATGAATCTGTTTCCTCAAAAGCCTGAGAAATTTTGTTGATTATTGGTAGCCTTGTCAGGTAAAGAACATCTCCAGTCCCTTGCCTGTCAATTGATATAATGATATATTTGTAATGATATAAAGTGATATAACAGTTGATACAAAGAAACTTTTTTTTTTTACAGAAAACATAGCAAAAACCAGAAACCAGCTTTCAATATTATGCATTTGCTTTGTTATCATATTGCATTTAAATGGCATGATGAAATGTGCATGATTATTTTAGGACAATCAAAACAGCGTGACTGATGAAATGATCATTGAAAGCCCTAAATTTCAAATTTCTTAAGTTAACATTTTAAAGCTGTAAAATTTGGTAACAATGTAGCTTTGATATCCCAGGGGTAGAGCATTTGATTTTTAACAAATAGTGTATGTCTGATTTTCAGGCAAATCATCATATTTCAAAGTTTTCTCAGTTGTAGCATCAGACTCTGTTGTCTTTGATATATTACATTGATATACATGTGTTCTAAATCTATCTTGATTATTAACAGGTGCATATATCTGTGAGCTTGTTACAGTATCCCCACAGCTGTAGTTTATGAAATGGAACATGTTGACTTTTCTTTGACAAGTTCTGATAAAAGTTATTAGTACTGTGATTCACTTGTTTTGATCTTTCTCCCCACCTCATCTTTCCCTTCATATGAACGTGAAAATACTTTCATTCACCCACCTTCTCCTTCAAAATTAAAATCCCATATCTGGACTTTTCCTGACCCTTTTCTCTCTCCCCCCCCCCCTTTTTGTTGATATTTTCTCCATCCGTGTTTCCCTCCCGTACTCATCTATCCTCCTTTCTCTTCTATCTCTCTATACCTACTCATCTTTGTCATTATGTCCTAGCCTACTCTCACCATCTTTTCCTCCTATTATCCTCCCTTCTTTCATTTCCTTCCCACCTTTCGTACCTTCTCCTCCTTTCTCTCCCTGTCTTTTGTCATCTTCTTCTATGTGCACCTTTCAACTTCTATCTCTCCCTTGCCCCATTGTTTCAATTGTCCCATTCTTTCATTTTCTTACCATCTTCCTATCCCTGTTTTTGTCTTACCAATTTTCCCTCTTCTCCTTTTTTTCTTCTTCTTCCATCTTTTCTGTCTGTCACCTTCTCTCTATTCATATATCTCCCATGCCCTTTCCTTTCTTCTTTCTTCTTTTCTATGTCTAACCTTCTCTCTATCCATATCTCTCTCATCCATCTTCTCCATGTTCTCTGCCTTTTCCTTCTTTTACTTTTTTCTCTCTCACCTTCTATCTATCTATCTATCTATCTATCTATCTATCTTCCATCCCTGTCCATTTTTCTTTCATTCTTTTCCCATCTAACCTTCTTTTCTATTTCCCTCTTTCCTGCCACAACTGTTAATCATTTCAATTCCTACCCCTTCCTTCCTCCCCTCCCCATCCCTTCCCCCACCCGTTCCCCCACCTCTTCCCCCACTCCATCACCTTCCCCGCCCCCTCCCCCTCCTGCCCCCTCCCCCATCACCTGTCACTCCGGCTTGCCTGACTTGCCAACAACAGGCGGAAAGACATGAAGGGAGAGCGCTGCTTCTACTACTCCCTCACCTGGACCTTCACAGTCCCCTACGACAACGACGTCTGCTACTTCGCTCACTGTTACCCGTACACTTACTCAGACCTGCAGGTAAGAGGTATAAGCATAGCATACTCTTCATCAGTCCACGGCCGTTTGTAAACCAATCCATATGCAAAGTTGGGCACAGGAATGCCCCTGAAGCACTTCAACTTTTACCACTTAAGAGTTTGTTCATACAGAGAGTCATCTCCCATCAAGACCATACACATGGGCATGAATTCACAAAGGTGGTTGAAACTTAGACCATGGTACAAATTGAGACCGTGGTCTAAATATAAGCACGAAATAGGCGTACCTTTGACATGCGCGTATCAATGCGTGTTTGCAGCTCTACTAGACATCTGTTGGCGTATGTAGTCTGTCTGTCAGTCAGATTTACGCAGAAGAAATTTGCATAACTCATGGTCTAAACCTTGGTTTCAATTGTACCACCTTCGTGTGAATTTGGGCCATTTGGACCACTTGTTTCATGGTGGAACTCTCTGGAGAACTGAAGCTTTACAGATGCAACGGGATTAAGGGGAACCCAAACCCAAGGAGGTATGTGGATTGAGTGAAAGCAACAACATTTCATAGAACACATCGGTGGAAGTTTGAGGAAAATTGGACAATCGATGCAAAAGTTATGAATTTTTAAAGATTTGGTGTTGGAGCGGCTGGATGAGGAGACTACTAGAGGTTATGACGTATGTGTCAACAACAATATAAAGAAAATATAAAGGGAATTTCATGAAAATTAGTCATTCCAACAACTTGATACTGACATAATGTTATGCGTAGCAATATTATTCCCCCTGCATTCTAAAAGTGGTTAGTCAAATGCTCTTTCATTATGCTAGCAAAGTGAATTTTTTGGAATTTTCTTTTATACTTTTTCTTTATATTGTTGTCCACACAGAGGTTATAACCTCTAGTAGTCTCTTTATCCAGCGGTTCCAATACCAAGAAACTGTTAGAATTCATAACTTTTGCATGGATTGTCTGATATTCCTCAAACTTTCACTGATGTGTTCTACTAATGTTGCTGCTTTCATTCAATCCACATTGCTCGTTTGGTTTTAGTTTCCTTTAATCTTTGATTGATGTGGCTTTGGTTGTACAGTGTATCATTAATACTTCTCCCATTTTTCCCAACGCCAGGACTACCTCCAGAATGTAAGCAATGATCCCATCCGCAGCCGATACTGCAAGCAGCGGATTCTCTGTCGCTCCCTCGCCGGCAACATGGTCTACCTCCTAACCATCACTTCCCCCTCTATCAATCCGGACGACGCCAAGGTGAGAGCGCCCCCTCTTGGCTGGTTGTGGAGATGGAGCTGGGTGGGCGATAGCTTCGCGTGCAACTTGTTGATCTCTAGATAGATCTCTAGAACTGCTCTGAATAGTTACCTGTGACTCAAATACATGTCGCAAGTCACAATTTCAAGCTTTTTTTGTTGTTGTCCTCTTCCCATTATGAAGAATTAGAGAAAGAAAAACAGGTTTTCCAAATATGATTATAAGTTGCATGTCTGCAATGTATTGCTAGCTGAAAGAGATAGCAGCAGGTCATTGACCTTTTGAGGTTGAAACCATGACATTGTGATACTCATATTGATCTTGTATAAAGACATTGCAGGTGTTGACAGAATTCAGACATTCCACGAACATACAGCATTCTGGTAAAACAAAGACATGCTGTAAACAAGGGCGAGTTACAGCAACCATCATGAAACAACCAAACAAAAATATCATATCACTTGTCACATTTTATTTCTGTAAACTCACCACAGAAACAGTAAAAAAAACGCGCAGCCAGATGAACATACCTGTGAGAAAATTGGCTTAAATTTGAAGTTTAGATGCATTGAAGTGTGCAGTTTAGGCATTCAAACACTGTACGGAAATTCAACACACTGTAGTAACATGCTTCTTATGCTGTAAAAGAAAGATTTTCAGATTTCAAGACATTTTTTAGACTTTGATATTCAGAGAAAAGGTAGATGAGATATCAAAACTTTTGACTTTTTAGAAAGACAAACTTCTTTATTTTTCAGCCATACCACCATATTTCAGGGGTTTTGTGTGTGCAATATAAGGGTACCATGGTGGCATTATGACAGGTGGCATGCATTTTATTTCAGGTTGTGTGTCAGTGTCTTCCTAATGTTATAACAGACTAGAAGGTAACTTTCAATTAGTATTCGACCTCAAGTGTCTATTATTTGTGACCCGCCACAACAAACGGATCAGAAAGTTGCTGACCGCAGAACTGAGAAAATTGAGTTTCTGTCTTTGACATAATTTTGTAGTCTTGTGCGTTGTCTATTATGTCCTGAAATTTTGAAGCTAAATGATCAAAGGAAAGGCAAGAAATTAGCGTGTTCTGAGCCATGATTTTCCGACTTTCAATGCAACAGAAATTTGTCCAAAGATTTGGAGTTAGTGCTGCAGATAGACTCCGCCCGTATTTGCCAAATTGCCAACGAGGGAGCGATCTTATTGGTCAGTGCGTGGCATCCTGCTTACTGATTAGTCATGCTTAGACTGCTGGTGCTAATCTTGAATGAACATCATAGAGGTTGCTATGAGCACACCTTCTATTGTCAAAAGATGAACACTGTCTTACCTCCCCTTGATCACAATTGCGTCGGAAGGAAAATTTTGAAGGTGATTTTCTCAGAATGTTGGTTTCCTAAACCACTTGACATGCTCTCATAAAGTCATAGATACCTCCACAACCTGGTACTTTTATGAGTCATGTTATATATGTCATGTCATTTTCAGAAAATTGACCTCCCCCAACTTTCAGATCCTTTTGTCGTAATGGGTCACATTTATTTGTTTATTTCTGTTTTTTTGTCTTCATGCCAGGCAAAGAAAGCAGTCGTGGTGACAGCTCGCGTTCACCCAGGCGAGACCAACTCAAGCTGGATGATGAAAGGTTTCCTCGACTACCTGACGAGCGAGATGCCTGATGCCAAGGTCTTTAACCCCTTCCTTCCTAGATCCTTCGGCCTTTAAGGGTTTTGTGGTTTAATTATGCAGCGCTGCCCCCACAGATGAAGGAGTTAATGTCATATCCTACTACATTGTACGGTGCCGACCGCGGGAAACGTCACACTTTTCCGAGATCTGGACGAGGCCACTGACGCGTATCCCCGCGGGTACCCGCGGGTATACACGTTCAGTGGACGAGTCCATCCGCCCGCACGGATAATCCATCCTCGGGAATTTGCGTCTCGATTGACGCGGGTTGGACGAGGGTGGACGAGGGTGGACGAGGGTATTCAAGGGCACATTCCCGTTAAGCTTTATTTTGACCGCTCAATCAAAATACATTTCATGGAGTTCCGACTTTGCCCATTTTCATCAAATTCCGATTTCAGGGGCTTCTTTTCGATTTAATCACACTCTGATGTCCACTGCCTTGATTGTTCGCTACTTTCTAAAGAAGTACACCTGCGGAAGTTGTGCACATGCGTTCATCACTCAAGTATCAATAATTATTAGAACATATCGACATCGGTTACGATCATCTCGCTATTCACGACTTTTAACGACCTGCGCCACCAAAATTTCATTGCTGAAAATTCGGTGGCCCAATCGGGCTACAAAAAAAGTCGGATGTTTGCCTTTACTTTTGAAAATGAACAGCGGTAACAGTCGGCTCCGTAAGCCCCAAAAATGAATGTCGCATGTTTACTTTTGATTTTAGAAATGAATCACGGTGACATTTGACTCCGTATGATACTGGAATAAATACCGAATGTTTGCTTTGGCGTTCGGAAGTGAATGATAATATTCAACTCCGTAAGACGATAAGATAAATGCCGGATGTTTGCTCTTACGTTCGAAAGTAAATAGCAATAACATTCAGCTCCGGAAGATGCTTGAGTAGGCTATATGTCGAATGATCCCTTTGACGTTCGGAAATGAATAACCAAAATATTCAACTCCGTACGATGATAAAATAAAAGACGGATATTTGCTTTTACTTTCGAAAATAAATAGCAATAACATTCGGCTTCGGAAAATGCTAACGTAAATGTCAGATGATTGCTTTTACGTTCGGAAGTGAATAGCAGTAATATTCTGCTCCATACGATGCTAAAATAACTGTTGGATGTTTGTTTTTAGATTTCGAAATAAATAACAGTAACATTCAGGTGCGTTCGGTGGTAAAATTAATGTTCAATGATTGCTTTGATGTTCGGAAATGAATAACAATGACATTCAACTCCGTATATACGTTTATAAAATATACAATGTATATCTGATGTTTGCTTTTACGTTCGGAAGTAAATAGCAATAACATTCAGCTCCCGAAGATGCTAAAGTAAATGTCGAATGATCCCTTTGACGTTCGGAAATAAATAACAAAAATATTCAACTTCTTACGATAATAAAATGAATGACGGATGATTGCCTGTACTTTCGAAAGTAAATAGCAATAACATTCGGCTCCGGAAGATGACAAAATAGATGTCAGATGATTGCTTTTACGTTCGGAAGTGAATAGCAGTAATATTCTGCTCCATACGATGCTAAAATAACTGTCGGATGTTCGCTTTTAAATTTCGAAATGAATAACAGTAACATTCACCTGCGTTCGATGGTTCGGAAATGAACACAATAATATTCAACTCCGTGTATACGATGATAACATAAATGTCTGATGTTTGCCTTTATGTTCAAGAGTAAATGGCAATAACATTCAGCTCCGGAAGATGCTAAAATAAATGTCGAATGTTTGCTGTGACGTTCGGAAATTAATAACAAAAATATTCAACTCCGTATACTGAGTATACGATTTTGCGTTCGGAAGTGAATAGCAGTAATGTTCTGCTCCATACGATGCTAAAATAACTGGCGGATGTTCGCTTTTAAATTTCGAAATGAATAACAGTATACATTCAGCTGCGTTCGATGGTTCGGAAATGAACACAATAATATTCAACTCCGTGTATATGATAACATAAATGTCTGATGTTTGCTTTTATGTTCAAGAGTAAATAGCAATAACATTCAGCTCCGGAAGATGCTAAAATAAATAACGCATGTTTGTTGTGACGTTCGGAAATGAATAACCAAAATAACTCCGTATATACGATGATAAAATAAATGTCTGATATTCGGTTTTACGTTCGAAATATAACAATAACAATCAGCTCCCTTCGACTTTCGGAAATGAATGATAATAATATTCAACTCCGTACGATGTTTAAATAAATGTCGGATGCTTGCTTATAATTTATATTGCTATGTACTTTCGCAAATAAATAGCAATAACATTCGGCTCCGGAAGATGCCAAAATGATTAATGTCACATGATTGCTTTTACGTTTGGAAGTGAATAGCAGTTACATTCTGCTCCGTACTATGCTAAAATAAATGTCGGATATTTGCTACATGTGTATTACATTTCGAAATGAATAGTAACATTCGGCTGCGTTTGATGGTAAAAAACAAAACAAAAACAAAACAAAACACACACACACACAAAAAAACTGTCTGATGTCTGCCTTGACGTTCAAAATTCGGCCCCATACGATATGATGAAATAATTGTCAGATGACTCATTTCACTTTCGCAAGTGGACAACAGTGACATTCGGCTCCGTACAATGATAAAATAGATGTCGGATGTTTGCTTTTATATTTGGAAATGACTAACTGTTAAATTCTGCTCCGTATACGACAGAGCTGCCAACCTTTCGAAGCACAAATTAGTACTCAGCAGCTCCAAAATTCGTGTTTTCCACCAGAATTCGTATTTTTTTTCAATCTCCCTCTTTTTGCTATGAGGCCTACAGGCTCTAAACATAACGTTATGACACACGCCGAAGCATCCAGCTGGTCACCAGCACGATAAAGATTCTAAACTACGCAATGTTCAGCGTTGATTGATTGCTTTCTCGCAATGTGTACAAGTGCAAGTTTGTACCTCCAAAATCTTTCTGGGCTGATTATGGAAGCTTCCATTTTCTAGCAGGTGACGGGGAATGCTTGATCTTCTCAAGAGAGCTTCTGTGTGAGCGGATGCAAAACTCTGTTCTGTGTTTCCAATTATGTACTATCAAAACATAATCATGCGTTGTTTTCAGGCTTTTTTCATTTTATTGGATTTTAAACATCAGTATTCTTCGAAGTATTCCAATTCCTTTTCCCCTGACTGGAATCGGAAAGTCTGCTATAACGATGATCGCAAAATGCCGCGCTGTGTGTGGAAGCGCCGATGTGGTGCAAACACGTGGCTTCATTTTCAAGTTTAAATGAATGCGCCATGTGCTCCTGCCTATAAGAGGTTACTGCAAGTTCGATGGATCGAATGCGCCATAGCTGAGCTGAGCTGAATGGCTTGTTTACGGTAAACATGCAATTTACGTTCGATATGAAGAAATCATTACGTCTTTCACGAGGGAAAAACACACAAAACAAACAAACAAACAAAATACACCCACGAACGAATGTTGATAGCCAAAACTTTGAAAAGTAATAAGCAGTTTTGATGCGCGTGAACTGAAATTAATTGTCCTTACACGTTGTATTTTGCTGTCTAACCAGGTGATGACTGCATCTCATTGGACCTTCTCGTAGTGAATTTGTCTGGGCATACGAGACCTTTCATGTATTTCTGTGATTGCATTTTTAATTGACTAATAATCAATCCTTTTGTTATTGTTCAGGGAACATTAGATATTCGATCAAGTACACTATAATCGACTCTTCGATGTTCCCTACTATGCGCCGAAAGAAAGGCTATAGACATAGAATCATGATATCTTTGGAATTATTCCTTTAATTCAACTAATGAGCTGGTTCTTCGATCGATATTTCCAGGATACTTACACGCTGTTTATTCCAATGCGCGCATTCTTTCGTCTGGCACGCACCTGGGTGTGGCACCTGCTTTTGTGGAAATTTCCACAAGGGAGAGGGGTGGGGTGTCAAGTTTCTTCGAGCCGAAGAGACTGCATACACAATCTCTTCGCTTTTATTTATTGTCATTCGTGTTTTCGCCTTATTCTTTGCTGATATTGAACATTTAGATTTAACTTTACGAAAGTTGCTATAGCACATGGTTCGTTTTGTTGTGAGGTGTACGTAATTTCTTTTTTTTAATCATTCTTGAGAGGGGAAAGAAGAGTAAGGGGGAAAGAAGACTAGAGGGAAAGGGAAATAAAACAAACGTCACGTACGCTAAGCATTCTCAGGAAGCCGTCTTTTTACACCAGTCACCAGCATAGTTATCATCACTATCAGACATCACTCAAGATCATTTTAGCCTTTTCCTATGATCAACATTGAGAAACACGCATAATCCCTCGAGATAAATACCTAGGAAACTCATAGTTACGTTCAGACGGCAGGCCCTAACCTCGAGGTTAGGAAACAAATACAAAGTATCAACACTTCCCAACAACACAAACATTTAGAAAAGACAACAAATAGCACATCGAAGCGGCTGGGATCAAACTCCGTCGCTTCGATTGCAGCGAAGCGGAGAAATCGCCGTTACGAAAATAACAGTGCGAGACACTAAGAGAATAACGTTTAAATACTTCAAAGTATAAAGGGAACAGATAAAGTGATATAAAATGTAAGAAATCGTACTAAACGAGGTGTGAGAAACGACGGAAATAAAACGAAGTTTAGTAGTAAGCTTAGGCCCTAGCAAAAGTTTTGCAGCACCGAAAGCTACGCGAAAATAAACACACATATAAAACTCGGTATTGCGACGAGATCCTATGGGATCAAGTCAATAAACGATACAAAACAAAGGAAATTGATTCATTTTGACGGGAAAATAGTTTGTTATAAGTATTCTGTTATATGAAATCTCCTTTAATAGGCCTAGAAATAATCGAGTTTCCACGATACTCTGGAAAGAAAGTTCGAACGCTTTTCACCTGCACATATACTGCAGAGGGCAGTGCACATCAGTCATCAATACACGAACAGAAACTCACCTCTACAACTTCCTCGCAGAAAATGATGCAATAGCGTTATAAAAAAAAACACACAACACTCTAAAAATCATTTCGTACTTGGGAGGCAAGGGACAAGAGGATGAAAAGAAGAGAAAAAGAAGCAGACATTGCACAACGGGACGCTTTCACCCCGCCTCATACGGTACTGTAGTGGCAGCTGGCTACAGTGTGTAGACACTCCCCAGCCGGCCGGCCACACATTGGGATACCACGGCGATCCATGTAAACATCCAGGGTCCGTAGGCGACAGGGATTCACGCGCGCGAAGTTCTGTTCGGTGTACACAGTACGCAAGCAGCGATATGCGTGTGCGCACATTTTTCTATTCAGCGCTTTCCACATACGGTGCGTACGCAATGCATCGATATCCCAGCTGAATACAGATAACATGGCACATGCGACGTGCGTTTGCGATATTTTTACCCATTATTTTTCCCCACTGTGAATTCGTACTTTCTAAGGACGTTTTCATATTGTCGTATTCCCTTCGATTTTTCGTATACGAATTTTTCGGAACGGTTGGCAGCTCTGGTACAATGCTAACATAAATAACAGATTATTGCTTTCACATTTGAAAATGATTAATGGTATACATAGGCTCAGTATGATGCTTAAATAAATAGAGGATGTTTGCTTCACATTCGGAAATCAATAAGGGTAACATTCAGCTCCATAAGATGCTAAAATGAATGTCGGTTGTTTGCTTTTATACAGTGTATTTGAAAATGATTAACGGTAATATTCGGCTCCGTAAGGTTCTAACATACTATAGTAAATGTTGGATGATTGCTTTTACAATCAGAAATGAATAGCGGTAACTTTCGGCTCTTTACAATGCTAAAACAAACAATCTGGAAATGCTCCCACTTTCTCATCCCAAAAGTAAGCTATGACCACCTATATAGGCATCAACTTTTATAATTATCTATAAGCCTATTTGCTAAATCTTAGAATTCAGAATAATGGTGATAAGATGATCTACTTTTGTATTCATTTATTTTAGACATGGGTACCTGTCACGTCAGTAATGCTTAATAATTGTTTTTAGTAGGACCGATTTAGTTTTTCCTATGTTTTTCTTGATTTTTTTGGCCACCAAAAAAAAAATAGAAATCAATGATTTTGGTGGTCAAAAATAAAAATTAGTTTGGAGCCCTGCGATATCATTGGGCTCATCATTACTTAATCTTTCCCATGATACGCTAATATTTATATCATCAATCTGCCGACGTCATCCGACAATTCATGATTAAAACCTTTTTTTTTTTTTCATCGTCCGTAACCCAACTTTGAACACAGACAGGGTGTTCTTTCTCATTCTAGAGTAATGAAGGAGCGCACTTTCGGCTGTGATCTAAGTCCTATTATCGATGTCGCCGTTTAGTGATCTAAACTTCAGCTTTGCTGAACTGTTCAATGTCTTGAGCAGGAAGCGAAAACAATGGCTGGACTAAGGAACCTTCGTTTTTAAAAGGGGGAAATAGAAACAAAAAAAAAACAACACTGAAACCGAACAGGCCGGCCGAGCATTGTTTAGGTTAACCACGCGTGGTGATAATCGCGCCCATTGATCGCTCTGTCCAGCTGGCTTAACCCTATTCTAACTGGGAGGAGTTTTTACTGGGGTGACCCCCCCCCCCCTTCAGATCTCGGCCACCGATCGCGCGATCGCTGCGAAATTTTTCCTGAAGATAGAGCTGGATGTCAACTACAAGGTTACATGGTCATACAATAGAAAAATATTGCCTTTCTATTTTTAATAAATTGATGCAAAGTTGTGCATGAAATCATATTTTCACCTATAACTCCATAAAAAAGACTGAAGTATTGCTAAATTTTTGTGTCAAAATTCCTCAAGACATATAAACCAATTTTCATTTAAAAATAAAGCACAGTCAAAACCAATTTCTTTTGTTTTTTATTGTTTTGTTAGTTTCTTATGTATTTTATTGTTTTTTCGACCTTGTGTTTTCTGTTGTTTTTCAAAATTTGTTGCAGGCACTTTTTCAGGCTTATCTACACTATATAGAATTGATTAATTTCAATGGTTCAAAGATGAAATACTATAATTTATATCAATTTAACCCCAAAAACACAATTTACATTCAATTTGCACACGATATCATGAATTTGAGCTGTTTTCCGGTTGACATGCATTTGCATAACATTACGTAACTTCAGAACGGTGTACTCAGACGTCGCAAATTTGGTCTCAAAATATGCGGAAGACTTCAATGAAAAGAGTTGTGAAACGACGCGGCAAAATCTTTGCTCGTTGCAGAATCGTGACGCGAAACGTGGGGGGGGGGGTCAATTTGACCCCCCCCCCCCCCCAGTTAGAATAGGGTTAAGAGTATGCATATTGACCAAAAATAGAGGGATGCTAATTTACTCTTACAAGCTATCGCTACTATTTAAGTTGAAAACTGGAACTTTCTGAAAGGTTAAAGATGATCGTAAAATCAGTTCTGGCTACAGGATTTTATAATAATTATAATAGCATACAACATGTACCAAGTTTTCATCGTTTACCTGTCTTATCACTCCAAAGCAGTTCAGCTTAACTGTTGGCTTATAGAAGTGATCATCAATCGGTAAGGATTAGTCAGATGAATTCATGAATTCTCTTTATGCATCACGGCTAATCGAACTATTCAACATCGTTGAAGTAACCATACTTTTTTATTTTCATAGTTCAAACTATTTCTTAACATTTATATGCAAAACGAAAGTACTCTACACGTTTTTCAAAATGCTCAGATGTAGTGAGTCAATTCCACAAAGATTGCATTACGGCAACCTTTACTGACCTAAACAAGTTTTCTATAGAGCTATCAGTTCTATTATAATGGCATTCTGATAACTTCGACTGCGTTTTGAAGTCGTACCGAGCACAGCATTCAAAACAACGGGTTCCTCAGGTCCTCTTTAGGTACTGGTATACTTGCTAAAAGCATTCTCTTTCGCTTCCATTGACAACAACATGGGAGGAGAATGGAAGCGATCAACTTTCTCGGTAAATGAGGCTTTTCGTATATAGCACGCATTGCGTGCCTCTTTCTTTTTTCTGTTTCTGTTGTTTCAAACTACACTGCAGCCGACACACAACACAAACACACCAAAGTTTACATTCAGGCAACCGTATTTTGGTATTGGTTAGAATCGAATTATATCTGTCTTGTGATTGGCTAATTATCTGTAGCAAAAACAAAACAAAACAAAACAAAACAAAAACAAAAACAAACAAACACAAAAATGCTGAAAACTGCTTATCGAATATCAGTGGCGTGCCAAAGGAGTAAAATGGAGTCTATACTCTAAAGGGGCCTGAGCTTTTGATTCCAAAAGAATCTTCGTCAGAGGCAAAATGATAATCAGGCAGGGAAAGCAATCACATTATAAAGAAGTTCACACAACACGAACAGTCAGGGACAGGCTAGGGACACGGAACAAAGAAAACAAAAGGAGAGGATGGGAGGTCATGGGCAAGGAGGCCAACAGGTGAAGGGAGGGGGATTAATGCAGGAGGGTGGATAGACAAAAGGCATAGGAGGGTCAGTGATAATCCTGAGTGCCATGGGGGTGCATCCATTTAAGAATGAATTTTCTCACACACCCAAGCTGTCGCCATTTATGTGTGTGCGATGAAGCGTTAACGCCGTCGCTATAAAGCAGGACTGTTGCATCATGGGGGGGGGGGGGGGGGAACGGGTTGTGAGCTTGAACATAACCTGAACTTTAAGGGCGATTTTCTTTTTTTTTTCTTCTTCTTTTATGACTTCTAGGGATGCGGAAAGGGGTTGTTTTATGTATTATTGTAAAGATAAAACTATACAATGTATGTAGAATTCAAGTATTTATATATACATGTGTAGACATGCCTAAAATTTCGTTTACTGCGACATACGCATTTCGACCGAGCGCATCACGACCTGTATGGACTACGCACATGTATTCTTTTATCTTGCGCTCTGCTTTTGTGGGAATTTCTTCAAGCATAGGTGTCAGGTTTTCCTACGTTACGTCTGCGGTCATTAATTCCATATTTGTTAGTTTGTCTGCTTTCTTATTCTGTGTTTATGCATTTTACTTGAACTTAAAGGTCTAGACATTTCGTTTGCTAAATGCACGCGAGTCACGTTGCATTGTATGATGTATTCTGTTTCGTTGACCATTCATGAGAAGCGTTTCTTTGAGCAAACTCTCTTTTCACACCAAAATCACTTATAGAAGGTAGTCATCCACATTGGTTATCAAAATAATAATTCCGTCATTTTCCTTTCGTTCAGAAACAGGAATCAGAATTCTCAACACGTCATCCACATTGGTTATCAAAACAATTCCGTCATTTTTCCTTTCGTTCAGAAACAAAAATCTGTTATTCTCAACACGTTATTACAAAAATTACATCTCACAGCAATAATAGGGCCTACTATATTATAGAACCAACTCATCGCAGCAAAATGACACATTACGGTTACGAGGACATACACAATGCTTGAACAAATTACTTTGCTTCAAAATGTAGAAACAGATGAAGTGACATAACAAGAGAAAGGACGCACCGAAAGAGGTACACTGTATCAAGATCAACTAAGATAAACTCTAACAAAAAAGAAGAAGAAGGAGGAAACTATTCCCCCCCCCCCCCACACACACACGCACACACATACACACAAACGAGTAGATACACAAAGGTCATATGTTTACCTTTGGGAGCAGTGATTTAAAAGATGTTTTAGATATCACATGTGATGCATAATAGGTCCGTTGTGCAAAGCATCCTACATAATTTTTTGTAATAAAGCCTAGAATATAAGGAGATATCAGTATTTCTCTTATAGATTGTAAAGAACCTTCGGAATTAGGACCTTTGTTTCATTTTCGGATTAACGAACCTTCGGCATAACGAACCTTATTTCATTTTTTGATAAATGAACCTTTGGAATAACAAGTTACAAACCTCATATTTTCGGATTAACGGACCTTCGGAATAGCGAACTGTAACCGTTCACATAGTGTACTGTATTTTCGATCATACGGATTCAATTTTTTTTTTTTTTCCAGCAGTTGTTTCTATCCCTATAACTCACATTTCAGAACTATGGGGGTTTTGTTTCATGTATACGTGGTAAATTAATACGCCTTTAATGCAAGAGCAAAAACATGGGAAAGTTTGAATGCTTTTCACGTGCACAGATTCTGATAGGTATTATCCCGTAACAGGGGCGGATCCAGGAATTCCGTAAAGTGGGGGCGCGTTTACAAAATTAAAGGGGGGCGCACGCACCCCTCCCCCATTTTTTTTTTTTTTTTTTTTTTTTACATTTCTTTTGTTTCAACAACAAAAAATAAAAATAAAGGGGGAGGGCGGGCGCCGGTTGCGGTCCTCCCTGGATCCGCCCCTGCGTAACCAAGTAAGTTTGAGAGAGAAAAGTTTGAGCCAAAAACAGCGTTGACAAGTACTACCACAAATTGCATAGTACACAGTACGAGAAAGTATACAGCACGAGATCTCTAGTTTGATTTTCATTTCGCTTCGAATAGTAGACGAGCAGTGACAATCCGTCAAAGTGCTAACTACAGCTAGGGCCTAGCGGCACAGTTTACAGGTCTACCTTCCGTTCACTGCATGGTACACATAAACAAGAACAAAAGCGTTTTCTTCTTTTGCATGTTAGCATGGGGACGATAGTGAATTAAGTTCACCAAGATTCAATGTTTGTAAACAAGAAAGCAGCGCGGAGCAAAGACCTCAGATCGTTGTTATAGCACACGTGCATCTATTGTGGTAACATTTTAATCAACGCACTAACACCATCTGAACATACTCAACGATCATGCCACACAATCACTGTGAAGGGGAAATGTTCAGCAACAACAAGAGCACGAGTATGTAGCCTACCATATACTGCACGCGCATTCATTCCGTGAGTGCCAAACACAAGCTAGAAACACACGCAATAAAGAAACATCGCAAGTTCGTGAACTGAGGGACCCTTTTTTTGTCTTATATCTTAACAAGATAAAGACGTGATTTCGGGTGCTGTTCGTTATTCCGAAGGTTCGTTATTCCGAAGGTTCGTTTATCCGAAACACATAAATTCCCTAAACCATAGAGGTTCGTTAATCCGAAAACGAAAAAAGGTTCGTTAATTCGAACATTTGCGGCGTTATTTCGAAGGTTCGTTAATCCAAAAATGACATAGGGTTCGTCATTCCGAAGGTTCGTTAATCCGAAAATGAAATAGGGTTCGTTATCTCGAAGGTTCGTTGATCCGAAATGATATAGGATCCGAAATGATAATAGGGTCCGTAACGAACCTTCGAAGTAAGTCGAGCTTTGTTTCATTTTCGGATTAACGAACCTTCGGAATAACGAACCTTATTTCATTTTCGGATTAACAAACCTTCGGACTAAAGAACCTTACTAACGAACCTTCGGAATAACGAGCTGTAACCGTGATTTCATATCCAATTTGTTTAATTGGACCTTTTAAAAGCTATGACTGTATCGAATCATTGAGAGCAATGAAATTTAACGGCCTTCTGTCCGCCGTATCAAAAGTGTGATGATAAAGGGGATGTGCGCATTGTCATTCGAAATACATGTAACTACATGTAACTCTACATTTAAGTAATTAGTCTGATTATTATATAGAAACTGATTTTGGGATTGATAGTCACTACTGACAGTTTTTATTCTCGTAAACGGCACCTGTCAATCTCACAGGCGTCAAGTCGAAGCACTCACACGTCATGAATTGACCATAACGTAAAAACGACAGAACTCTACACACAAGAGTTCTGTGATAAAAACACGCTGGGCACACAAGATGAGTATGTTGGAACCACATGGCGCACTCACTGCTGGCAGGGCAAGCACGTGCTTTGCTCATCGAACTGATCGTTTTTATAGCGATCATAATATCGCTACACAGCAGAGATTCGTATTCCAATGCACAGTAGGCCTACTCTCTCTCTCTCTCTCTCTCTCTCTCTCTCTCAAAAAAAAAAAAAAAATGAAAACATTCACACTTGAAGGGGTGGATACATTTAAAACGGAGTCAATTTAGAGTGAATTTGGAGTGAATTTTGAGTGAAAATGTTCATTTTCACTCGGAGTGACCTCCGGGATCACTCGAAGATTTTGGAGTGCTATTGATGTAGCGCGATTCCGCTGCTTAAATGCATTCAGTTTTGCTCATAATCATTGATTTCATCCTTCTTTTTTTTTTCTTGGAAAGCAAGCACTCCTTAAAGAGGGAAAACCCCGATTGGACAAATTGCGACGTAAACATGCATTGATATAGTTATGTGATACGTATAAACAATTTATCATGAAAGGAGAGAAGGGTACCTACAGTACATGTATCCAAGATAAACATTATGCATGCACGTGTAGTACCACTTCTCGGGGACTCGAGTGAAGTTAAACGCAGCTTTGTTGATTACATAATGCCACTCTGGTGGTTTCGCCATACCCTTCTCTCTCTCCTACGTTTTCTTTGTTTTCTCCCTCTCTTTGTCTTTTTCTTTTTTCCCTACAAATCGTGTACTTTAAGAATAGACAGACGGTGTTAAACTTCAACTCAAGTGGCTTCTTAAGATCTGCGCCTCTTTCATCCATCTTAGGGACCGTGACACTATTGTGAATGACACAATTAAAAGCATCACACAAGGACTTTCACGCCTCGTTAGACCTTTAAGACTCAGATCTTTTTCTTTCTTTTTATGTGTGTGTGTGTGTAGACGTGGACGCCATTGGGAAATATCAAGCTCGAGACAATAAGTGGCCACTTACAATATAATGACCGACCGATGTTGAAGGTAGATTAAATCAGTAACTAAGTCAGAAATTGGGGAACCAGTAAATAAATAGGCAGCGATCGACACTTCGACGGTTTGCCAATCTAATGTGCAGCGATCGACGTCGAAAGTGTCAATCAAATACGTTATTTACGGTCGACGTCGAAGGTTGATAAAATCAGTAAGCAGCGATCGATGTCGAAGGTTGATAATCGGATGGGTGCTGTTCGTAATATTCCGAAGGTTCGTAATTCCGAAGGGTCGTTAAATTCGAAACACACAAATTCCCTAAACCTACAGGTTCGTTAATTCGAACGTTTGTGGCGTTATTCCGAAGGTTCGTTATTCTGAAGATTCATGAATCCGAAAATGAAATTAACGGAACAATATACCTTCTGAATAACGAATCTTCGGACTAGAGAGCCTTCGGAATAACGAACATCGGAATAATAGCTACCGATGTGTAAGGTTGATGAAATTATTAAATAGCGACCAATGTCCAAAGTTGATTAGGTCATACCGTCCGACGTTAGTGATCGAGAAAACTATAAAGTAGCGGCTGATGTCGAAGGTTGATAAAATAAGGACAATTAAATCAAATAGGTATAGCGTCCATAATGTCGAGATCAAATAAAATTGAGCAGCAACGAAGTGTCGAAGGTTTATGTAATCAACTTGGTATCGCACGACGTCGAATGTTAAGCAAAATTATCTGATTTATCCGACATTTGTTTTAGCATTGTAAAGAGGCCAAAGTTACCGTTATTCATTTCTGATCGCAAAAGCAATCATCCAACATTTACTAGTATTTTGACACCTTACGGAGCCGAATGTTACAGTTAATCATTTTCAAATGTTAAAGCAAACAACCGACATTCATTTTAGCATCTTACGGAGCTGAATGTTATCCTTTTTCATTTCCAAACGTGAAAGCAAACATCCGCTATTTATTTTAGCATCTAACTGAGCCGATTGATACCGTTAATCATTTCCAAATGTAAAAGCAACAATCTGTTATTTATCTTAGCATCGTTCGGAGCAGAACATTACCGTTATTCATTTCCAAATTTAAAAGCAAACATCCGACAATCATTTTAGCATCGTACGGAGCCGAATGTTACTGTTTTTCATTATGAACGTCAAGGCAGACATCAGACATTTACTTTACCATCAAACGCAGCTGAATGTTACTGTTCGTCATTTCGAAATGTAATAGCAAATATCCGACATTTATTTTATTATATGGAGCAGACTGTTACTGCTATTCACCTCTAAAAGTAAAAAGCAATCATCTGCCATTTTCTGGGCATCTTCCGGAGCCAAATGTTATTGCTATTTACTTTCGAAAGTAAAAGCAAACACCCGACATCTGTTTAATCATCATACGGAGTTGAATATTAGTGTTATTAATTTCCGAACATCAAAGGGATCATTCGACATTTATTTTAGCATCTTCCGGAGCTGAATGTTATTGTTATTTACTTTTGAACGTAAAAGCAAACATCCGGCATTTATTTTTATCATCGTACAGAGTTGAATATTATTGTTATTCATTTCCGAACGTCAAAGCAAAGATCCGACATTTATTTTAGCATCTTCCGGAGATGAATATTATTGCTATTTACTTCCGAAAGTAAAAGCAAACATCCGACATTTATTTAATCATCGTACGGAGTATTATTGTTATTCATTTCCAAACGTCAAAGGGATCATTGGACATTTGCTTTAGCATATTTGGGAGCTGAATGTTATGGTTATTATTTTACTTTCGAACGTAAAAGCAAACATCCGGCAAATTACTGATACTTTTCAAAAGATTTTCGCGGATCGATTTCAGCTAATTTCCTTCATGTAGCCGATGGTTGACGGGAGAGTTTGATTTTCATATCATTAATTCCGCGCTGGAGCGCTCGGGCAAATGCGGGTGTTTAGACGAGCGTGAAAGTGCGGGCGACTTCCCTCGTCTGTACGCGTCCAAACGCCCGCGTATTACCTAGTACGCCCGGACGAAAGGGCTTCCCGCATTTGCCCTAGGGGTTTTTGTGACGTTTCCCGCGGTCGGCACTGTATATGGTCAACAACAAAGTTACACTGTATTTCTACTCAATTATCTTTTCTGCAACAGAACAATTTTGTCCTTGTGTTTTAATACAGTCTACAAAAACTTGCTATGCAAACTAATCATTCGATGATAGAATTGTGCTTTCACATCAATAAAAGATACCCGCTGTAAAAACCTAGAAATTAAACCAGTAGGTTATTTGAAAAAGTTTTATTTTGCTGTTCTGTTTGCATCATTTCAATAAATGCTCATATCATCATAAATTCCTTCTCTGCACCACCATAGCTTCTGAGAGACATGTTTGTCTTCAAGATCGTGCCGATGCTGAATCCGGACGGCGTCATCGTCGGCAACTACCGGTGCTCGTTGGCAGGCCGCGACCTCAACCGCAACTACAAGACCATCCTCAAGGACTCCTTTCCCTCCGTCACGCACACCAAGGCCATGGTCAAGAAGTAAGCGTGACATGACCTTTGACACTGATTGATTAACTCTTTGTGTGTCCCTGTGTAAAGCTGCTGCATGCTGCAATAGGGAGCTTTAGATTTGCGATGCGGACGTTTAAGAAGACGATTGCGTTGGCTGTTCTCCTCTCTCCATGTGTCATATTGCAATGTAGCTTTAGATTATGCAAGGATCAGCCTATACCTTTTTGAGATTATTGTGAGATTGCAACACACTAGCATGTTTGGAGACCATTCTGATTTTCAAAACCATGTAGCTTTTTATAGTTAGATGTAAATTTCTGTTGGGTTTGGATTTCATTGATTCCTGATCAAAATTTGAATGTACCTGTTTGAGCTCTTGCCTACTGTTTTCTGCAGACTTGGTTGGTCTAGCAGACTTGGTTGGTCTAGCATTGACTTGTCGTCGTGGGGGTATTGGCATCTGTACAGTCTAAGAGAATGGAAATGTATGGTATATGGAAGATAATTTGAATTTCCCCATGTTGCTATTCAAAGACAGGTCATGATCTAATAATCAAATTATGACCCAAGAAGGGGCATGAACATACTGTGAAACTTTACTACATCCTCACTCTCTTTGACCGCAACACTGCCGATACCCTATCTCTCTGGCGAGTCATCACCAGTCAGACAGGCCGGGCGTTGTGGTGTGCGCCTGTAATGAAGCTACTTTGGAGGCAGGAGCGGTGATATGGCTCAGTCGGTAGCATGTCTGCCATCAGATCCAAGGATACCGTGTTCAATCCCCGAGTCTCACTATAAAGCAATGTAATGTGTATTCATGCATTCCGCCCCCTCTAGTAAGAGGCAAAACACTCGCTGTCCCTCGGACGGGACATTAAATGGAGGTCCCGTTTGTGAGTTCCCAGTGACTCACGCACGTAAAAGATCCCACTTCATTTATTCCTTGCAAAGAGCAGGATGCCAACCCAGTAAAGTGGTCCCCCTACCCACCCTCACAAGAAAATGGGCGAATGATGCCGACCCTTCGTGGTTCAGCCCAGGTGACTAGCAATAGTCCGCAAACGGTATCAGCCAGGCACACTGTGCCATACGCTAGTAGAAGAAGACCAGTCAGGCAATGTCTACAGAAAACAGAAGGCGAGAGCTCATGAAGTTTAAAATCAAACATTGATTTGGAATTAACACAATTTCTGACAGATAGCCAATCAGGAATATGAGAGAGACCATTCTGATTCTTCACATTTTTTCTGCCTTCACCCACCCAGAGTGCTGGAGGAGAGAGAGGTGGTGGTGTACTGCGATCTCCATGGTCACAGCCGCAAGCAAAACGTCTTCATCTACGGCTGCGACAACAAGAAGAACCCCGACCTGCGACTGAAGGAGAGGGTGTTTCCCATCATCCTCCACAACAACGCGGAGGAGAAGGTGAGCATCTCTCAGCCCGGTCGCCACGGCAACCATATTTCCAAAAGTTTGGGCAAGCTGATTGGTTGCTTCACGGCTGATGCCAATGTTGCAAACCTCTTCATGGTAGAGATCCCTTTATACAACACCTCAGAATGATGTCGAATTGTGATTGGCCAAGAACATGTCACATGACATTCAATAGAAAATACCTATCAAACTCATTGAGAGTGACAGCCATACAATAGGCCCCTGGCATGGGCCTATTGCACGGCTCGAAGGTACTATAGCACGGCTTCGCGGGGGGGCTACTAATGCATGGCCGCTCACAGCTAGAGTTCTGTGGCTCACACCCGTAGCAAAGCACCAGCAAACTACATTGTACGTGCTGGCCGGCTGCGCTGCGCTGCCGGTAAGTCTCACAGACCAGGCGCGGCCGAGTACTGCAACGTGAACGTGTACGCGCAGCTACTTTACCTAGCTAGTTGCATGTATCGCGCGGCCTTTTATACCTACTGATGTGTTTTACTTTTGACTCTGATCTGCTACGTGGACCACAGTGATCCCAAAATCAAGACTTCATTTCAAGTTGAGAAACCGTAATTTGATTATTTTTCTGTGTTTTTTATACAAAATCATTTTCGGAAATAGACAAAGTCTAGACCTACATAGATCTACCGACATCTCATCAGATCGGCCTAACAGTCAGACCTAACTCGATCTAAACGTTAGCGTAGAATGCAGTCGTGATTTGGCAAAAAGGTGTATGTCTGCCGTTTTACAGCGACTACAAAGCCGAGAAAATCGACTTTAAAGTTTTGGCAGTTTCCTTGACCGTAGAAGCCACCTAAACTGTGCAACGCTCAGGGATTCAATTCCCATGATTTAGTATACACTTCAAATTTCATTTCCTGATAATTTTCTTGCATCTAACTTTAAAGAATACTTCAGAATTAGCACTTTTAGCATGTTTAGAGACATACACCTTTTTGCCAAATCACGTTTACAGGGACTGCAACCCACGCTATTTTGGCAAAAAGGTGTATCTTCACATACACCGTAAGAAATCATGCATTTAACTTGGCAAAAAGGTGTATGTATAGAGATACACCTTTTTGCCAAATCACGTTTACAGGGACTGCAACCCACGCTATTTTGGCAAAAAGGTGTATCTTCACATACACCGTAAGAAATCATGCATTTAACTTGGCAAAAAGGTGTATGCATAGAGATACACCTTTTTGCCAAATCACGTTTATAGGGACTGCAACCCACGCTATTTTGGCAAAAAGGTGTACACTGTATCTTCTCATGCACCGTGAGAAATCGTGCATTTAAGTTGGCAAAAAGGTGTACGTATAGAGATACACCTTTTTGCCAAATTAAACGATAACAAAATATACCAGAGATTTTGTAGGGAGAAGGGTGTATGTGAGACCATTTCTAATCAAATGTTAACTCTTGACAATCTTTACTTCATTATTACAAAAAGATTTAAAAAATAACAATAAAGAAAAATATCAGGATGCACAACTTGTTCATCAAACATAGAAAAATGTGCTCAAATTACAACTCACCCTAGAGTCCAAATATTAACAAAACATGGTCTCATGGATATGCATGGTTAAGGATTACAGCTGAAGAATTTTTCTTCTTCCTTCTCCTCCCTTTTTTTCAAAAACTTCTACTTCCAATGAGATGATTCATCATATTTTTAGCTTTGTGCCCCTTTTGTTCGACAAAAGGTTCGTTTGTTTTCTCTACTGAATGCTTTAGCAAACAAAGAGGCAGTTGTCTGCACATCATGTATCTGTTCTTAAAAACGCAGTTATCATGCTGCTCCCAATTTTTGCAATAAATTCAATAAATGTGAAAATTCAGGTAGGATCATTTAACTGTTTGCATCCACTGAGCACTTTGAGCAGTACATCCAAGTATCATTTCCAAAGACAGGGACACATCTTTCTCTAGACCTTTGTGTGTAACTGCCACTAAATGTCTGTTAGGTAACAGCCCCATACGCATAGCGTAATGGGTAGCCGATCTTACAGTCACACAGCACACCATTACACTATGTACTAACATACACAGCCCAGTCGCTGTACATGGTACGTCGCGACAGGGCTGTACGCGCGCGACCACCAACCACTAGGAGAGCGACGTAATCGTATTACGATAGCTTTGAATTTTGATACTTAACATCATTTTTGTCACCTCAAACTCAACGAGTATACTTTTCAATATTTACTCTACATCTGATGCTATCAGTATTCAAATGTACGCAATGAAACTTACCGGAATTGATCATCATATCCAGCATGTCCACACGGTACACAATCTTTCACGCCAGGCCTAACTATACACAGCCCAGTCGCTGTACTTGGTAATGTACGTCGCGACGTACATTACCATGTACAGCGACTGGGCTGTGTTTAGTTAGGCCTGGCGTGAAAGATTGTGTACCGTGTGGACATGCTGGATATGATGATCAATTCCGGTAAGTTTCATTGCGTACATTTGAATACTGATAGCATCAGATGTAGAGTAAATATTGAAAAGTATACTCGTTGAGTTTGAGGTGACAAAAATGATGTTAAGTATCAAAATTCAAAGCTATCGTAATACGATTACGTCGCTCTCCTAGTGGTTGGTGGTCGCGCGCGTACAGCCCTGTCGCGACGTACCATGTACAGCGACTGGGCTGTGTATAGTTAACTATGTACAGGCTTCTACATGCAGTGCACAGCACGGACAGTGCAGGGATCACTGTCATTTTGAAGCGTAGAGAACTCTCATCCCACAGCCACACTTGCCGGAAAAGCTGTCATTTCAACAGAAATGCTAGATTTTACGAATCTGCGCATCTAATGGCATAGAAGTGGCCATAGAAGTCTAGGACAAACGCCGTAGATCTGAACTTCTAGATATTAGGTTCTATCTACTCACCGACTAGCAACAAGGAGAAACTTCTGCAGTGCAACGGGCTGCCAGTTTGAGTCAGGTCGGAGCATGGCCCGCCACCGCACCGACCGGTGAAACGGTACACATACATGCCAGCAGCACGTATAAACAACAGAGTATATAATATACACAGAGTATAAAAGATACACCTTTCTGCCTTATCATACTTCGCAACTATAATTCATGATTCATTCGGCAGATGGATGTATCTAAAGATACACCTATCTGCCAAATCTTTAAGCTCTCCCCAGCGTGCACGGTTAGAGGTGTATCTAGAGATACACCCTTTTGCCAAATCATGTAGTTCTCTATCCTGGTACGTCATTGTACGTCAAGGGTGTATGTAAAGATACACCCTTTTGCCTAATCAAAATCAGGAAAATTGATAAAATAATACAGAGATAGCCCCAAGTATCTTGGAAACAAATGATCGATGACTTACGAAAGTTGGTCACATGAAAATTTCGGCATCGAAAACCCCCCAAATGGTAAAAACCAAAAACATGATATTTTTCAGACATACACCTTTTTGCCAAATCACGACCGAATGGGTATAGACCCTGCGGAGTTTGTGATTCCTGTGACTGTGTGGTCGAATCATGACGAGCGTTTGAAAGCAGTACACAGGGTGGTTTACAATTCTCTGCCTAATTGTTACATTTATTTTTGGGCCTTCCTGAGTTGGCGGTCACTAATTTAGTACTGTGATTGTGGACAAGGTGTTGTATAAAACGAATAATTTATGATTTTGTTCGTGCATTGGGGCACGTAATACCGCACTCGGCGCGAGATTCGCCACTGGTCTATTCAACGCGGCGCTACACGCCTTGTTGAATAGACCAGTGGCTTATCTCGCGCCTCGTGCGATATTCGTGCCCTATGCACTCACAACTCATAAATTATTCGTATACTATATAATAGCGGCATGCTGTCGTGACTAACACAGCAAAATTTTGGTGGTGGCAGCAAGCCGATCATTCTATATCACGCAACACGCATCTGTGGTGCGCATCTCTTTAAAGCTGATTGAACTCATTAATGGACCAGTATTCCTATAACTCTCCATAGGTAACTGTAAGTTGTTAAGTTTGTAATCTTTCTCATTCAGAAGTAACAAAACCATCATCTTTTCATTGTTCAGATTACCACTTGACCTCATGAATCATTTTGTAAAATGTCTAGAATGTTATTTTGGTTATAGACTTACCATTTAAAGACATGTCAAAAATCTGCAAATTGCTTAGGATGTAATATTTTTGCTGTGCTTGTTGGAAAGAGAACTGTATTATTTGTTTTCCAATTTATAGTGAAAATGATGTGTTCAGGTAAATAATTATCTCTATGTGGCATTTATTTTCATGTGTATCACTTATGCCATGCATTTATTGATAATCATATGGTTTGAATTGCTGTCTTAGTGATTTTGCTACTAGTAAATTAAAATCCAAGTCAATTACAGTTGTACTTTGAAAATCATATTTTGTTAGGAGTGGCAAATCATGTGCATTCATTCTGTATTATGTTGCTTACAGGTATTAGCCCACATTTGCAAACCCATGAAAATCAAAACTGCATAAAACAGGTCCAATATGACGTCAAGTACAAGTTATAACAGCAACATACAGTGTACCTCACCTGTTGCTATTTGTCTATACCATTCGATAAAAGAGAGAAAATCATCGTCTTAAAATCAATTTTCAAACCTGGTCAACCCGACCCAAAATCGAATTACGAGCGGGGGCTAGCTACGTACATGTAACTTACACAATGTATCGCATGCATTAGCCTGACCAGACTGCTGTGCACAGCGGCTGCGTGTAGTTACGCATGCATGTAGTACGTACGTGGACCGGAGCTAGCGAGCGTTATACGCATGCATACGGTGCATTTTCATTTATTTTTATGAAATAATGGACTAATTGCAACGAAATTTTGCACAGGTGTTACTGCAATCATACCCAAACTCCATGCTAACTATGAGACCAATTGCTGCAGGTTTACAAATGTGGGCTCATACCTTTAATGTTTGACAAAATTAACTTTTTATGAAAAGAACTCATTCCCTTGACTTGTCACTGACAAATGTTCGGAATGAAATGATTCCCTCTCCTAGGTCAAGTGTGTTTTAATCACCCTACAGAATGAAATGGTGTACTATTTTCTTTGTATTTTCATTGCATAATTACCCCTCTGTGGCATCACAAATTGTTGTAGTATTCTCATCCAGCGATGGCAGCACATTGATTAAACCAAAGTTTTAAAACTTAAGGCTTTTTATTACTGACTGTTTGTCTAATTGTTCCAGACGTCACTGATGTATACTATTGTTTTTCTGTATTCATCTAATCCACATTTTACGTGTATACGTGAAAGAAATTCCCCTTTAAGTAATGTTAAATGGTAAAGTATTTATCCAGCCAAACATCAACCTTAGTGTTGGTTAAATGTTTGTACCCACAGTTCAGCTTCAACAACTGCAAGTTTAAGGTGCAGAAGAGTAAAGAAGGGACGGGGCGTGTCGTTATCTGGCAAATGGGAATCCTCAACAGCTACACCATGGAGGTGAGTCTGCCTTAACCCTTCAGCTTTCTTATCTACTGTCACCGGCAGTATCTTATTTGGTAGTATCTTACTTGGCACCATTATATCATCTGGTCTTATCTTCTATCCGTTCTCCGTTTCTTTTTCACAAACACTGATTACTCGGGGCTTACAGCCAAAAAGCTAGCTTTCATGTAGGTCCCGTCATACTTCTCTTTGATCAACCCCATTTCGATTTCAATTTTGACCAATTATCATTACATGTAATTATTGTGTTATCACCATGTATATTGTTTGTTTTCTGCACATTGTTTACAATGAAAATAAATGAATTGAATTGAATTGAATGTACCTGAGAGTCAGAGGCAAAGATAGACAGTCTCACCTGTTGGTACAGATCACTTGAGAGGAAACAAAAGGAGTGGCTCTTACAGACAGGTGACCACTTCAGACAGGTCTGTCAGCCAAGTTAAAGATAATAAAAAGTTTTGGTACCTCAAAAGTGTCCTTGAATTTCCTTGTCTTAGTTTGTGTTTCAGGTTAAAGTACCTTTCATATAACTAGCACTGTGAGACTTACTCGCCCCAAAGTGCTCTCATGTCTTAGTAATCATGCAATTAACTGCGACCAGCAGCCCCATACGCATAGTGACCAGCAGTCCCATACGCATAGCGTAATCCTGCTTCGCATTGTAGCGTTCAGGATCATGACAGATTTAGTATCGCAGGGTAAATGTCAACTTAAAATCCCATAAATTCTTCAATTTGAAGACTTACCAATTAAGTTGAAGTATTGAAAACAGGCTTCGGACAACGTTTGGTTCTGCCTATAGTCCCTTTCTGTTCGAATTGATGACTGAATGTGACTCGGTCGACAGGACCTTAGGAGAGCTACATACAGTACACTGAATACTACAGCCAGTGCCTGCGAACACATCACATGCGCACAAATTTCAAATCCATGAACGGATAAGATGTTTGTGTGCGCATGCGCTGGCCATAGTATCCAGTGTAAGTAGCTCTCCCAAGGTCCTCTCGACCGAGTCACATTCAGTCATCAATTCAAACAGAAAGGGACTATTGGCAGAACCAAACGTTGTTCGAAGCCTGTTTTCAATACTTCAACTTAATTGGTAAGTCTTCAAATCGAAGAAATTTTTGGATTTTAAGTTGACATTTACCCGCGATACTAATTCTGTCATGATCCTGAATGCTACAATGCGAAGCCCCATTACGCTCTGCGTATGGGGCTGCTGGTCGCAGTTAGCTATGCGTACAATGGGCTGCACGCTGCTGGTCGCAGTCAGTGGTTTCGTACAATATTTATCGACGCTGTACAGCGTCGGCTCTGGTACGAAACCATTATTGCATGATTACTAAGACATGAGAGCACTTTGGGGCGAGTAATTCTCACAGACAACGTACTTTAACCCGAAACACAAACCAAGACAAGGAAATTCAGGGAAGCTTTTGAGGTACCAAAACTTTTTATTATCTTTAAACATTGAATATCAATTATTGTCTGTGATAAAATATTTGTGACACTTGTGCACACATTGCAGATGATCATGGTTTTATTGGCTAGAATTTATGACATCAATGTAGATCAAAGCCATGATTTTAAGCTACTGTAGTTAAGATTGGAAGTAGAAGTCTATTAACAAGGCCATGCTAGGTGTGAATGTTTGAAAATTCACCACTGCTGGGCACTTGAGGCCAAAGAAGATTGCTCTTAAATTGATCAGTTTTTTAAGTGTCAAGTTTCAAGTTCGAATTTGATTTGTATTTATTCCTTCAAGGCTTCCTTTTGCGGTTCCACGATGGGCGAACGAAAACTCCACCACTTCTCCACTGCTGAATTTGAGGCCATGGGCTACCACTTCTGCGACTCACTGCTGGATTACTGCGATCCGGACGAGGGAAAGGTAACAAGAGGACACGAGGATGCTGATAAAGTGTGTCATGTGGGCCATGTCTGAATGTGTATATAGACAAAAGGCCATTGTAACAGACTGAATTCCCCTTTCCAGTTTCGCCTCCCCCTTTCCCCTCATCTTCTTCCATCTTCTCCTTTCGCACTCCCTTTCCCCTTACCGTCAACCTCCATCCACCCCTCATTCCAACTTCATCCACCCCTCTCTCCACAGCCCCACCCACTTTACACCTCCCCCACCCTTCTTTCCACCTCCCCACCCCTTTATCCACCTCCCCTCAAACCTACCATCTCCCCACCCCTCTACCCACCTCCTCCACCTGTTTTTCTACCTTCCTGCACCCCTCTTTCAGTCTTCCTCAACCTGTTTATCTCTCTTTCTCCCTTCCTGTGTTCCTGTTCTTGTCTTTTTCTCCACTCCTTCCTTCTTCCTCCTTCCCTTTTACCTTCCTCCACCCCTCATCCCCCCCCCCTCACCATCCCCATTCCCCTCCACACTTTCCCCTTTCTTTCCTCTCCCCTCCTCTCCCCTCCCTCCCTCCTCACCTATCACCATCCCCCATCCTCTATTCCCCTCCCCTTCACTCCTGTCGACTTGCTCCCTCCCTCTTCTCTTTCCCTTCTCCCCCTCCTTTACCCCCTTCTTCTCCCTCTCCTTCCCCCACCAGCCACACCCCACCCCTTTCATCTCCTCCCAATATCCCTCCTTCTCTCCTCTACCCCCTTCCTGACCAAACTTTTTCCTCTCCTCTTTAATCATCCCCTAACCATTATACAGTCAAGCCTCCCCACATACCAATAACATTGTTGCTGGCTTTGTGACCATTCTAATACTTCGATTTGAATCTACAGGGAATGTGTTTTTCATCGCAATGCAAGTCTTGTTTTACCTTTGCTGTGTTGTGTGTGTGTGTTTTTTTTTTAATTCTATACATTTTTATTTACCACAGTAGAAAGTGAGTGCCATGGTGCTCCTGTAGAAATTCGCACCAAAAATGCAAGAAATGTTTCATTTTTTTTTTTTTTTTTTTTTGGTTAATATATCCTTCTCTGAGATTGAATCATTCTACTGAAAAGTTGCAACATGTAGCATAGTCAACAAAATTCCCTCCTGGCTGAAAAAGATGCTATCCATTGCTGTGGTAAAATATACTCAGTTCTGAAAATCATTCATTCATTCATACATCACTTACAACAAGGCATGATATCCTGTGGTTTAACAAAAGTAATCTACTAAGCTCTAGAATTGACGGAACAACAAAATTGATTGCAACTGATCGACAAATTGCCCTTCAACATACACTGTACTAAATACACACTGAGTATTCAGTTTTGTTTTGTTTTTTGCTCATGATTTTGTTTTATCATGGCTATTTCGCAAAGACACGGAATAATCTGTGTAATTACGTTGAACTGCAATTTACGATGTATCAGTCAGTTGCTGTGAAAACAACTCAAGGCAAGAATCATGAATTTGGACACTTGTATGTGTTCATTCATCATGTTTTGCTGGACAAGGACTAACCCATGATCATGTTTGTCGCACATTGTTTCTAACTCCGCCATTCTCTCCCAAACCCTGTCTCTGCCGTGATAACAACAATGGTAAATTCACACGTTTTGATCAGATCTACCCGTTCATGTATGCTCTGTGCCTGCCTTGCATGTGTTTGAAAGTGAAATTCATGACCCTGCGTAGCTAGCACTGTGTATATTGCTGCAAAAGTCTGGTAAAATGGTGGCTGGTGATTGGTTAGGAGCTTTTAGTGGTCCTGTGGATGAGCCCATTGACCCTTGATCTTGAGGTCTCGGGTTCAAGTCCATTAGCAGTAGCAGTCTAGTGCTCTTTTGCAAAGTATTTTAACCGCAATGCCTGGGCTTTCTATAGTTCACCTAAAGCAGGCAGGTTTGTGAGCGTCTGCTTACAAGCATCTAATATTGCTATTTATATCGACCATGCAAAATAAATTGAAACTCAGCCCAAATCCTTCCCAGATTTTGTGCACAGGTCTTTAAAGTCACTGCTGCATTGCTAATCTCTGTTGTCACCACACGTTTTACATCAGTATTGTATTGAGGATCAGGAGACTGAGTCATATTTGGGGCTCAGTGTCATTCACATTCTCATTATGGTTTGCCCTTCAGACTACATTTAGGTTTTGACTGCCAGGACAATATGAATGTGCAGACTGATCACTAAAATACATAAAATTTACATCACAAAGGCATTCCTGTGTGCTTATTTATCCAAACATTAAATTTGTTTGACTAGGAACATCCATTCTTGATAAACTATTTGTTGTTATAAAGCGGCGAATGATTTCCTCTTTCAGAATCTGATCTTAATTAGAATGTCTTACCTGGGGGGCATTTCATGAAGGAAATTGTCGGATAAAATGTCCGACAAGTCGATTATATCCGACAAGTTCAGAGAAATCAGCCAATCAGACTAAAGAATTTCTCAAAACTTGTCGGATATAATTGACTTGTCAGATATTTTATCCGACAAGTTCCTTCATGAAATGCCCCCCAGGTGACTTCTTTATAGGGTTTTATGATGCACGATCACCTATAATACTGAATATTTATTGCAATTCCCTTTTGCTAGTTAATTTGAGGCAATATTGTTCTGACCTACTGTACCTTTATGGCTGTTGTGAAATACTTGCATCCTTCTTGCATGTTGTATATCTTTGTGCTCTTTGTCAGATGTTAATCTGTGAACGTGTATTCCAATTTATCCCATCAACTCCCAGAACTGCTTTTTGTGGTTTCGTGATGTACCACTTTAAAATGATTTTTATTATATTTTGGATCAAAACTACCCCTTACTGATTGGTTGAAAGAGCTGTATGTGATTGTATTTTTTTTTTTTTTTTTGTCAACTGTTTCAGAATATTGGCATGTTTGACACTCAGAGATTATACAGAAAATGACATCATTTGTTATTACAACACTTTCAAAATAGTACACTTTGTATGGTCATTACATGTCACAAAGCAATAGTGACATCATAGGTTGATGCTTTGTGTGGTCACTTTAAATACGTAGCTATGTAGTGTCCCTCCACAACATCGCATCTACCGCACAACTCCTCGCCTATTTTTTTTCCCTATTTGCGGAAGTTTTTTTCTTTCCAAAATATAGAACAACTCTGCCTAATTTTGAAATTCTGGTTAAAAATATGAGCCTTGGTGCCTCCATACAGTACTAATAATTCGTTGATTGCGTCCCTTTAGTGAATAGTTCATTAAGTTTGGAGTCACCTTCCTGCCCATAGTTTTAACCTGTCCAGAAACTCTCAAGGCAAAGCATTTGTATGTAATATTCATTGTTAAGTCTTTCATAAGGCAGAGTAAACAAATAAATATCAAATAAAAAAAAAAAATTGGTCCTTGTTGCTCATATGCAATTATTTGTTTCAGTGGCAGATTTTTTCAACATTTTCTTAATGGCTTTAATTGTTGGTGATTCTTAAATTGACAACACATTGTGGAAGATTGAAATTCTTGTCTTGCTCTCTCTCTCTCTCTCTCTCTCTCTCTCTCTCTCAAGTTGGCAAATTGTTGCACATTTTCCCCCATTTTTATGATGAAGTTGATGGATTAAACCAGGTCTAACTACATTTCTGGAGTACAAACTATGCTTTGAAATTCAGAGGTGCCGAGATGCTGATAAGATGATGATTTCTGTGACTAAATTCCCAAGAACTTAATGTAGTAAAGCAGAATATCTCATGCAGATCTCTACCTAGTTGTTTCCTACAAGTAGCTTCTGCAACAACATGAAATGTGACATATTTACGCGCGACAGCAGCATGGTGCCTTCTTTGTCTCTTTGGTTGATAGTTGGTGTATGGATGTTGCGTCAATGTTATGTGATGGCAGTATGATTTGTAGCGCAGTGGGCAGAAACCAACAATTATAGGAGAGTCAGGGGTCGCACTTAACTTTTTTTTTTTAATAGCCAGGCGGACTACTTAGAATCAATTTTGACACTGAAGCAATATTTTGGCTAGCCAGACGGACTAGTAACTTCAGAATTTTTCGATTTTTAGCTAGTCCGACGTGATTTTGGGTGGCCAATGGCCAGCGGACCATCGCCAATTTCGAACCCTGAGAGTTCCAAGAAACTGACAGAAACTTACGTAAAGGACAAGTTCACCTTCACATACGTGTGGATTGAGAGAATGCAGCAATAGTATTAGAACACCTAATCAGTGAAAGTTTGGGTAAAATCAGACAATCTGTTCAAATGTTCTGAATTCTTAAAGTATTTGTACAGTCACTGCTGGATGAGAAAACTACTACAGTGTATGATGTCACATGCATACAACGATATAAGGAAGATATAAAGAGAATTTCACAAAATGTTACTCTTTGAAAAAAAGTGCACATTTCCTCGACTCGTCACCGATGTATATTAAGGGTAATATTATTCCTCCCTGCCTTCTGAAAGTGGGAAGTCAAGTGTTCTTTCATTATGCAAGAAAAGTGAAAATATCTTGAATTTTCTTTATGTGTTCTTTATATCGTTGTACACATGTCACATCACAAGCTGTAGCAGTCTTTCTATCCAGCAGTGACTACGCAGAAACTTCAAAAATTCATAACTTTTCAATGGATTGTCCAACTTTCCTCAAACTCTTGCTGATGTGTTCTATTAATATTGCATTCACTCCATCCACAAGTCTTATGTAGGTGAATGTGTGTCCTTTAATCTTGTGTACTGTACACTGAGAAATTCTTGTGCAGTTATAGTGTACTTTCTTGCTGGGCTGATAAGATGACTTGTGCATGTCTTACTCTATCTCAATCTGGGCAACAAGATGTGTGTAGATGAATTAAAATACAATTCAACTTCGTGTTCAAGACAGCTTGAATAGACATATTGAACTCAAACTAAAAGAAAATGACTAATACATGGAGTAATTAATGGCTAATAACAGCAACGACAAAGATCTTTTTTTTTATGATGTAATAATCAGTTATTGAATGAATGACAAGGGGAAAAAATCCACATTGCAGTCATTGTGCATTGTTATGAAGTGATGAAAGTGATTGACCAAAATTACACACACACAGTCAGCAGTTTTGTATGAGAGAATAATCTTGATTTGTACCCCCAATGTCCATACAAATACAAAAGTTACACAAGTCTACAGCTTGTGATATTGATGTAAGAGACTGAAATATTTGTTCATGCAGTGTATTATAATCCCAACACAGCAATCAAGTCAGACAACTGATACACCAAAAGAAAAAAAAAAAAGGAAGAGAAAAAAAAAAAAACTAGTAAATTAGACTAAGAAGCCGAGGTTGTGTATAGGTACCAATCCTGATAAAATTGCAGAGTGAGACCACACACAAATTAATGCATGACATATGAAAGTGTAGATCCTAAGGGTCTGCAGATCCTTGAGGTGTCGTTGCAAATAGAATGATGAGTGAGTCACACATAATTTAATGCATGGGACTGTTGCTTAAGGTTGTGCAGGTGTTAATTCCAATAAAACAGAAGAGTAATTAGACCACACAAAAATTAAGGTGTGGGACTAGCTTTGGCATTTCTGCATGCTATAGACCGTGATGTTTGACATTGACATGTGTTCTTTGTACTCTTTCGCCCCCACCTCAGTGCAATCAAATTCTGGCGGACCTGGAGGAGAAACTGAGGCGGGAGATCTTGGCCCACTTGGAGAGGACCGGCACGCCCCTCCCCAACAACGGGTTCATCGACCTCTCGGCCGACTACTCCTCCGCTGTGGAATCAAGGTTTGTGTTCGCAATACGGGTACCATTTGCGCCAACCTCTCATATGTTGTCTTGATTGCGGAATTTAGAGAGAGAGCTTTGATGGAGACCATTGATTGTGAAGCTAACATTCTATTGTTTGATTTGTTGTCGCATAATGCCACGAGTCAAGTGAAGGATCATTTCTTATGTCAGTGGAATATGAATTTACAGTGTAGAAAAGCAAGTAAAGAAGAAAATTGATAAGCTAGATAGTGATATAGTTAACCTGTTCATTGAAGATATGCAAGATACTCCTACTGTGCTCACGAGCAAGCAGTGGGTTGAACTTTTTATCTTTTTTATTTCATTTATACGTTGTATGTGCTGTTCCACAGAAAAAAAAGCAAGCAAAAATGATATACGTATATGACAAACATGTAAGCACCAAAATATGGTATAATACTCCTGCAATTCCAACAACAATAAGAAAAGCAAACAACAGATTCTTGCAAAATGGCATCTCATAGTAATTGTAGAGAATATGAAACATTGAGCTTACCAATGACTATGAAGATCCCTTTCTCTTCTTCAGGTAATACAGAACAAGGGAGAAAGGAGCATCCACAGACCTACACATATAGTGTACAAACGTACATATTTATCACACATAAGAAAAAAAAAAAAAAACAGAAGGGGAGACAAGAATATTCATCTAATGTACATCCACATCCAGCAAAAATGTCTTTTTAATTTTCACCCTTTTTGTTTTCCCTCTGCTCCATCTTGTAGTACGACTGGATCAGACAGCTCGGCAGATGACGGCCTACCAGTCCACCTCATTGCCTTGGCGCCAAAGGTTGGTTTCCATGACAACAAACCATGTAGGCACACCCTAAAATCCCTGAAGGTCGGGATGGGGGGGGGGGGGGGGGGAGATTGTAGGACTTCTTGATGCATCAAGATTTACCATGATGCAAACCTTAAAGCTCCCCTCCCCCTTTATATCCTTCCACATTTACCTGCCCTTTCCACAAAACCTATTACGTGACTGTTTTACTACCTAAGCACTTTACAAAGTGTAACTTGCCATGCTTCTTCTTCGGCATTTAGTCATCCATCCAAACGTATTGTAGGTATAGAGCTGTACACCACTCTGGCATTTTTTCCCTACTACTGTATACACCATATATTTCACGAGTCTAAATTTCGCGAATCGGGAATTCCCAACGATTTCGCGAGTGGTTAAATTCGCGATCGTGAAGTCCTGTACTGAACGGAGAAATGTATACGCATACATGTACGTCGTATTCACATCAGGATCAGAGCCAATATTTTCGCATGTCTTTAATTTTGCGAATAGCACCTGACTCGCAAAATTCACGAAAACGAAAACCTCGTGAAATATTCGGCATAGACAGTATTTAAAGTCTTATCACTTTATTTAGTCATGACATAAACTTGTTATTCCCAGTGAAAATATAAAGCACAAATTCATGTGAGCTGGTAAATAGGGATACTCTATCTACAATGTACAGTATCTCATGTATGTCAAAGAATAAAATTTTGTACTTCGCAGCGTTAGAATTTCCTCTACTTCTTCATAATATCATCTTACAAACTTGTTTGATAATCCAAATTGAAAGAAAAGTATACTGAAGAAAAGTATACTGAAGACTGCATTTTGCTCCATTCTGCTCTTCAACTTTTTTTCCACAGCTGAGCAAGAAGAAGAAGTTGAAGACTCGCAAGGAGCGAGACAAGAAGCGTCTCAACGCCGAGAAGGGTAAGGAGAAGGAGAAGGAAAAGGAGAAGACGGGTATCACCGACAGCCCGCAGTCTGCCGCACCGGAGCCGATCAAGGAGGCCGAGCCGGAGAAGAAGGCTCCGTCCGCCAAGGAGAAGAAGGAGAACAAGGTAATGGGCGGAGGCGGGTTGCCATGGCAACTGCGATGTGGTTATCCAGCGCAAGGCTTCAGCACTTTATTTAAATGCTTGCAGGTCTTGCACAAAAGATGCTACCTTTTGCATTATTTTTGTAGGGATTATACAAGTACAGTGTATTGTATGGCATCTTCTGTGATGACTCCGCAGGGTTCTGTAAAAGTGGATATTTTTGAGTGAGTAATTTTTCAGCGCTCGGCCAGAGAGGGCCAGAGAATCAGGACGTCAACTACTGGAACATACAGCAAGCAAAAATATTCACATGCTTTTATTTTTGTGCTAGTTTCTTGTTGCATGAAATGCGCAAAAATGTCAATGCCGTGAAAAATTTCCACTTTTACAGTATGCTGCACATGTTGCTTGGGCAATGCCTATATTGCAAACCACCAGGTAAATGCATGTTCTAAACAAAATCAGCTAATTTTAGATAGAGAACAGAACTTGAGACCTTGCCATCAATTGTGTGTTTAATATCTTTGTGTAAAATCATAGCCTAGCAGTGTTTCTAGAAATGTGTATACAAAAACTCTGTCAAGTGATAAGATGTATTGTTCATAAAATTCCCACGCAGGAAAAATTGCGTTATCGCCATGGGGACAGGTCGTCACTGCACTCAGCCGGGAGAGGGCGGCAGACACCATGCCGGCCAGATGGCGGTCCTCCGTTTGTCCAGGAACGGAGCGAAACCAAGAACCTTAAAAAGGTAACAGAGAGTCCGACAAGTACAGTAAGGTACTGAAGTGATGATCTCATAGTCTTTTGTTATACCTTGGGGTGGAACCAGGTGCGAAACACTCACAGCCAGGTGAGGTTGTGTAGAACCAGTTTCCATGGAAATGAATGGCTACGACAGCCCACTTTGGTACTCTGTATTTTGAAATAGAAAAAAAGTTTTAGAGCACAGGGAGAGACTGTTGTTTAAGGGCCGTTTGTGCAATTATGTTTCGCTCTGCAGTTATGTAATACATACTCATGCCAGTGACAGTGGTAATGCTCACCGATGCAACACAAATTGAAGCAGTTCAGCAAAATTTATGAGATAAAGAAAGGAAAAGCATTGTAGCTATCACATCAGTCAAAATCAGATCACCATAGGGATGTGCAGTGTTGATCTCAACCTATTTGTGCCTTTTTGCAGTATTCCTCAAATTGTCACACCTATATTAAATATACATATGTAGGTGTGACAAGTTATAAATTTAATGGACAGTTTTTTAACTCCCCAACTCCTTACCTAAAGAAGAAGATTTGGCCTTGATTTAAGTTTTACAGACCGGCTACAAGTAAACCATTGCTTCAGTCCCACCTGTAGGCTACTGTGTTGTACAGGGGGATAGAAAGAGGATGTTTTATTAGTAGTCCTTTAGCAAGATATCAGTATTGATCAGCAAACAGAGCATGCTGTCAAATGCATTGATTGAGGAACAGTGAAGCAAAGTAAGGATGAATATAATAATTGTATTGGTTGCAAAATCCTTTTTATTAAGGGCTGACCAATGAACTTTGACCTCTGACCTTTGAACTCTCTGCAGACGGAGTACCTGGAAGCTCTCACCAATGCGTACCTCATGAGCGGAATTCTCAAACCAGCCGCAGAAGGTAACCACATCTTCGGTGCCTGATAATTATTTTAAATCTTGAAAACATTTTACATCAGACAGTTTGTACAGATGTCAGCACAAGAAATAAATGTGTTGTTAAAGGGATTGTTTACCATTGGGAAAAAAAAAATGTTCCAGTTATCACATCTGATGCATATGTGTACAATTGTAGGTCAGATGTACAGTGCACTCCCGTTACAACGAACACGGTTATAACGAAATTTCATTATAACGAAGTAAATCTTTTGGTCCCAAAATTATCACCATTAAAGTCTATGGTACAAAATTCGCTTATAACGAACACGGTTATAGCGAAATTTCCGTTACAACGAAGTCTTTTCCGAGCGCCACAGACAAAGAAAAACAAAAGAAATGTGCTCCGTTATAACGAAATGCGAATTGCTTTCGAAAATACATAGCAGAACAAACATATATAGCGTCTCTGCATGGTTGAACGCTTCATACCACTGTGTGTTCGCTCCTTGTGTCACGCACAGATTCTGAGGGGAACTTGCGTTTATTATTGCGATACAGTTATCCCATCACATTTCACATAGCTTTCCAGTATATGATGAGTATTCGACAAACAGAATATGACATATATACGTGGTTTCCTTGTTTTTGCTATACATTGTATTTGTTCGGTTATAACGAAATTTCGCTATAACGAAAGAAAACTGCCGGTCCCGAGCATTTCGTTATAACGGGAGTGCACTGTATTGCGAAATATCCTATCATATAAAGATTTTACAATAATGCCAAGAATATAAGGAGATATCACTATTTTTCTCAATAAACCCTAACTGTAGACGGTTTATTCTAAAAACGATTTTATTATTAAACTTATGTTTACATTTTGTATATATAACAATACTTAACATTGATTATACTGATTAACATGTTTACATTGTCTGTTTCTATCCATAACTTGCATTTTAGAACTACACATATTTTGAAGCACTAAAGTTGGGTTTTTGTTTCATCTCCAAATGGTAAATAATGCCTTTAACCCATTGAGGATGGACTGATTTTGCTACACTGTTTAACACGCATTTCCCATAGACACCTGCCCAAGTATTCTCGGGACTCGTCTTCAACGGGGTAATAAGTACACATATAAGTGATATAATACCAGGGAGGGTACAATGTAAGTTCCACCTCCCTGGTAATACAGTGAGGCCCATATTCTATATCTTTGTATGGATTTTCTCCCACACCCTCCCCCATCCCATGTCTCCACCCAGAGTCGACAGCACTACGGTACTCCCAAGGTTCACATGGCTTGGCAGCCACGGGCTTACCCCTCGGCCAAGTAGAGGGGCTTTGTCCACACCATGAGAAGGCCTTTGCTGAGCAGTTTGTGGCCAATCAGCTGGCAGGGCTCTCCTTTGCAGGTGGGAATTATTTTTATTGCAAATTTCCTTTTCCTTTTTCCACACTTGTCTTATATAATCATCCTTGATTTCTTTATTATCCACTTTTTTTCTGCAGTAGAATCTTGTTATAAATAAAGAGGTTGGATGTAACAAAACCTTCCTATAACAAGGTGGTTTTGCTGGACAGGTCCCAAGTCTGGTATGTACCCTGATACAATAGTGAGAAACCTGACATACATGTACACGCATAGCAAGGCAATTGTCTAATGATGCAACAATGATTATATGATGAAATATCATGGTCATTTGGGCCATGTCCTTTTTGTCAACATTATATATTTCAAGTAAATTGCCTTATATGGACTAGAAGATGTAGTGTATGTGTAAATTGTACAGATAAATTTCTGATGTGCATTTTGAATTTCATGAAGATGACAAATACAATTGGAGCCACACAGCTATTGACACACGCCGCTCTATGGAGAGCGCCACCTACCACTCGGCCCCTGCAAGGGACCGCCGCTCTGCCGACCAATCGCAACTCATCACCACCACAGCACCCCACGGCCAGCCGGGACGCCCGAAGAGCGGGTACGCCACCCCCTCGCGCCTGTCACGCCGCGAGCTGGCCAGCCCGACAAAGACCATCGTGTCGCCTGCCGATGGCGTCGCCGAGGCGCGAGGAGACACCCGGAGACAGCGTACACACTTGGACCATGTCAAACGGGGTGAGCTCTTCATTTCCAAATTCTTCCTTTGATATTCGAAACAATGTCTGTTACAGAATGGGTAGCGAGAATCCTGCGATCTCCTTGGTTGAGAGCTACATGCACGTGTTGATTTTTTACTGGCTGCAGACTGAGTCACAGCAGTAAACATGACACGCTCAGACCTGTGCGTCATTTGTATATTGATTCATTTAATGACAATTGGAGACATTGTGATCTGAGAGTCAGCACCATGGAATAATATTTTGTCTGTCTTTTTCCTCTCTTTTTTTTTTTTTTTTTTTGGGGGGGGGGGGAGGAACATTGAGGAGGGGATCCAGTGAGGACTTTGTCACTGGAAGTGTAACCAAGTGTATTTATTCAAATTCATGAAATTCTTCCGTCAAGATGTTTTTATTGCAACTGATTGACAAATTGCCTTACATCGACGTAAATATTTGTCAATCAGTTGCAATGAAAACATCTCGACGGAAGAATTTCATGAATTTGAATAATTACGTACTCGCTGCATGCTGTAAGGATTAGAACCAGCACTTGCTGTCGGGCGGAAGCTCGGTGGTCTAGTGGAGATGACGCCTGTCCGGTGATCAGGAGGTCGTAGGTTCGAATCCTGCTTGAGTATGAACGCCCATGATTTTTTACCATATGATGGCTACTACTAAAACACTGATCAATTCAGTGCTTATTTACGTCAATGTAGGGCAATTTGTCAATCAGTTGCAAAGTGTACTTTGTTTGCATGAGCATACTCCCCAAGACAACAAAAATATGAAATGTTAAAAAAAAAAAAGAGGAAAAGGCATGAAATAGAATAAGAGAAATAAGCTTCAGCCATAGTAATCGAGGATCATATTGTGTTTGTATGGATATTTCTTTTTCTCATTGGAGGTGTGTCATCCGAAGCACTCATACTGAGAAATGGAAACTGTCCAACGTCAACCAACTATGCCGTCCAGGATACGTGAGTAAAACAAAGTTAATTCTTTGATGAACCCTTACTGTGTCTGACTTCGTCTGTTGTCACAGATACATATCTGAGAGTAATTATCAAACAATAAAGATTACACAGTACCCTAATTCCAAGTATGTCACTGTGGCCTTCCTGTTGTACAAAGACACATTGCTGCACCTACATGTACATGGACTTGTTGATTCCACAACCAGGTCACGTTTGGATGAATTGAGTATTGGACTAAAAAGCTTGGCAAGTTAAGCTGAGCGTCTTTGCACATTAACGATTAACAGCCAGTGAGTCTTTGGATTAGTAAAGCCATTTAAGTCTGTCTGGATTATACTTTACAACTGTAGTGCAGAGATTTGCTGTGGGGTAGGCCAAGCTTTGAAAAATCCACCTTGAAAACGAAGTGACCAGTCATAACATTTGGCTAGGTTTTGAGCAAATTTCAGGAAGTGTTTACTGTAATGGTACCTTGCCGGAGTCATGAAAATGTTCCTGAATACCTTACAAACCCTAAAACTTTCTGGGAAGTCATAGAATATACAGTACGTAGATGTAGATCCAAGGGGTTAGGAGATATCCAGGTTCCTTGTACAATGTACATGTAGTTCAGGAAATTATGCCTTTATTTTGTTGTGATCATTTTATATTTCACATTTCTGGAAAAATAGAATATCATAGAAAAGTGAAATGAAATTGAGAAAACAATACAACATGAGCTCTGATAATCTATTTGTTATTACAATATTACACTTGTATGAAACCTGTTTTTCAGTGCACCCACAATACATAGAATTTTGTATCAATAACTATAATTCTTTAAGATTTAAGACAAAAGAAAAACAAAAGTAATGCAATCCACAATCCTCACAACTTCTTAAACGCTTGCATTTTTTTTCATTGGACAGGAACAGGTCGCTGGAACCAGCCCGACGGCCATGAAGGTCCTGGCCGGCACAGCGATCTATCCTCGTCCTCTCCTGACGGGGCGCCCTCTGGAGCCATACCTCGATCAAGGACGGCCACGACCCAGCAAACTACCAGGAGCTGATCAGCCGGAGAGGTAAGGACAACTTTGATAGCTACACATGAAATATTTGCCAATGAAAGAATGAAACCTATAAAGAAATGAAGTCTAAAATTTTCTTAGAAAAAAGTTATAAGAATTAACCCATTCTCTATAGGAGTATGAAATTTCTGAAGATTTGGGATGAGGCTTTGCAAAATTCTGGTCGTCTTTGAGCTTATGCTATGGTTTGAGATACGTGTAGCATGTGGTATGCAGTGGTACTGATAGTCCTTGGCTTAGTTTACATAATTTGTGAGAAGATATGATTTTTGTTTTCTCTTTTTTTTTTCTAACTATGAGTTGGAGGGGGGGGGGGGAAGACAGATAAGAATAGAATAGAAAAGATTTAATATCCCATCATTTTCTTACAGTTTCATGTTGAATTTTTCACCCCAAAAAAAAAAAAAAAAAAATTGCCCTTACATTTCAAAGTTAGTCATCAAACTTTTTTTTTTCCTCACACATTTTTAGAAAACTTTGGGTATTAGATTGATAGAAGATGTGCACAAAATGTTAATGCAGTCCCAGGCCTGGTTACATGTATTTGCTTCATTGATCTAGTGGCATTGCCAGTGCAGAATTTCACATGTCTACATTCAAAGTAATGATAATAGTAATAATAACAAAAATAATGTGATATCTGCTTGCATAGGGTGAAAAGGGACAAATGTAACACATTAACAATTGCAAAGGTATACCCTATGGCTTGTCTGCCGAATTAATATGTGATTTTGTACATTAAAGAGTATTTTTTGCCAAGATTTTAATGTGTTTGTTTGTAGGGCATGCAGTGGCTACTAATTACTCCACATTAGCTTGAACACGCAAGATTACTCTTATAGATGAAGTGGTAGCTGTGTGTATGTGTATATGCCAAGTGTAATTGAGAGAATGCCCCTGTGTAGTGAGTGTATCAGAGATTTATAGGTGCATGGTCCCGGTGTTTTAGTCAAATGCGTAAGCGGGCGCACGGCGCAAGTTTCCTATAGAGACCTACGCTATCGACTCCTCTTTAGCGCTTAACGCTTTGGCCCACTTCCCCGAGTCCGGAGAAGTCCGATTCACTGTAGTCAGTGGTCGGATCACAGTTCGGCTCATGATTCGGCTGAGGGGGATGACAGCTTTAGCAAACTTCTTTTGTGGATGTCATAATAAAAAGCACATATGCACGCACCCTGGCATTGCTACAGACTGCGCGATGCGCAGAGAAGACAACAAAGGCAACGTTACTTAGCAACACCTACGCACTTTACTCTTAATGACAGCTCAACTTCAGGTAATCTTCGTATCAATGCTAACGGTGATCGGCAGTATCATCAAGAGCGCCCTCTACACTACCGGGACTATGCACCTTTAACCGCCTGGTTCAAGTCCCATCTGCATAATCAGTAAACCCTTTGTGTGCTTTGAGTGCTGATTGGTACAGAAAAACCCCATAGTGTTGTACACACTGTCCGAATTCCCTGACTAAGAAAGGGTTATTGAAATTTACACTACAGGAAAAAATTGTACATGCTAAAAGACGTGGGATATGTACAGTATATGTACTGTACATACTGCAGCTTAAAATCGCAGCCTGGTTAAGTCTGATTAACACACGCTTGGTAGAATCGAACAGCTTAATCCCTTCACAGAAAGATGACAACAATCACAGAAGGATTTCATATCTTCAGAAGATAACAAAGTTTGTTTACATTGAGAGAAAAAAAAATAAATAAATAAAACCCCCAAAACATCAGTTTGCTTTGGTTTCAGGTTTAGCCAAAAGAATTCATATGTTCAGAAGATAACAAAGCTTGTCCACATCGGAAAAAAAAAAAAATATATATCCAAAACATCAGTTTGCTTTGGTTTCAATTTTAGCCAAAAGTCTAACTGACAAAACCGATAGATTGTTCACAAGTTGACCACTTTAACTTGCTTCTTTCTGTTTCAAAGGTGGACATCCTGCTGAGTAATTGTTTTAATTACTCTGTTATTAGAAGAGATATGGGAACTTAAAGGCAGGACTTATGCTCAGGAATGATGATTACTTTGAATAACTATTTCATTTTTTTTTTTTTTTTTTTGCTCATTGTAATGCCATTGCAGAAGACGACAGTGAAGGTAAAAGATACGGATCTTTGATGCACCAAGAGATTCTCCTGTGTGAAATGTTGAAATTTTTCTCCTTACTTTGTTATGTTCTGCAACTTTGATGAGAGTTGTGACACCCTGTCCGAAGGGAAAATATTTCAGGGAAAATGAGATTGTTCATTCCTCGCCTCAGAACAGACATGGTTTGGAAGCTCTCGCGTTAGTTTCCATGCATTCTTAAAGAAACTGAATCATAAACACAAGTTGTTGGAATCGCCGAGTGTGTTTTGGTGCACATTGTTTATTAAAAAAAAAAAAAAATCTGAATTTACAGTTTTTCTTCAGCACACAGAATATTTCAGATTTCATTTGTTTTTTCTATTTGTTTTGTTATCTTTTTTTTTCATTTGAAATATCAGTTTTCTCAAAGTGTCACATCAGTAATAGAAAGACAGTTGGCTAAATTTGAAATCATCAGAAAACTTTTCAAGTTGTGGCTATGTTTGAATTGGCTAATTAGTGAGAAAGTGCTGTGACACTTAAATATTGGTGAACATTTCACTGTTTGAGAAGTGTTGAAGTCACTTGCAATAGCACACACACACACACACACACACACTTACAGACACATAGTTGTGCAATAAGGCCTCTGATGCCCCTCCCCCCCCCCCCCCCCCCCCCCCCCCGGCAAAAACAAATACAAAACAGAGCAAACATGAGAAAATGCTTGATTTAGAAGGTCATGGAAGTTTCCAGTGATGCAAGATCACAGTAATGTATTGGAGCTACAGTATTTTACTATGTTACTACTCAGTATGTACATACCACAACTCTCACAAACAAGGATTCCCAATTATCAAGTTGCCATTCACACATTCATAAATATGTACCCCCAGTACAGTCACCCTGCTGTGGCCCTTCTTTTTTCTTTTCTTTTTTTTTTTTTCGCTATTTCCTGCTGCTTTGTTACGACATGTGTTGGATTGATGTCCGATTAACTCGCAAGCACAGATAAGATCACTCTCTTCTCTTATTTGTATTTACACAATGTACAAGCACATGATTGTGTTAATCCCACAGAAGAAAAAACTCTCTGAAAGTGATTTTCTCAATTTGAATTCATACATTTAATTCATACAAAAGTTGTGCTGTGCAGCAATTGTGCACTGCTTGTTATTCAGCATTAACCTCACTTGTGGGATTGACCAGAAAAAAAAAAAAAAAAGAGAGAGAGAAAAAAAAAAAAGAAGATATTTATGAATAAAAAATGTCAGAAAGTATTACCTCCATAGTGTGATTGCCAGACTTGAAAAGAGGTTTATTTTGCAGTCAGACCTGGCTGCAATTTGTAAAGTTAGCTCAATCCAAAGTTAGGAGATTTGAATGAAGTTACCAAGAAAGTTCAAAGGAACTTTACCAGTGAATACCCAATGATGTAATAGGTTTAGCCTTCTGCTGAGAACGATCAGATTTTTTTTTTTTTTTTCATCTGACACCTGACAAGTTACAGCTCTGTTGTAAGTTGTCAGCCCAGTTTTATCCCTAGACAGTGTGTTTTCATTTCCAATAAATAGAAATAAGAAGTAAAAAAAAAGATAGAAGTAATCAACAGTGTACACATTGGAAATGAGTCCAGCCTTTAGAATATGACTTGTGTAATTATAGAATGCCCCAATCGCTTTCATATGCATTTGACATCGTTTCCTTTAATTTGACTACTAAAAAAAATGTGAACAAATGCACCAAAAGGAGCAAGGTCAGAGGTCGCGACATCTCAAGGAATACCCCTCCATCTCTCCATCGTCACGGGAACCACAAATGCCTCCCCCATGACACTCGGTCAAGGTGCCGGCCAATCGCAAGGCTCCATAATAGAGCAAGGGTCAGTCATTACCTGCAAAGACTTTTTTTTTTTCCAAAGAATTCCTGGTGTTTTGTGTTGGTTGAAGTCTTTGAGCTAATAATCATTTTTACCTGATCACCCGCCCCCTGTTTGTTTTTGGGTTGTTTCGTTTTTGCTGCATCCACACGCATGTATTATTCATGTATCATGCACCTGCATTTATCTGTTTTTTTCACCTTGCTTGTTCTGCGTGCATTGGCATTTCATAGTATTTCTGTTTCAAAATTTATGCACTTTTGGCATCATGAAATTATATTCAGTAAAATGTAATTTGTGGTGCACTTGATCAATTGATGTCTTCTTTTATTTGTGTATTTATCTTTTATTTTTGTATTTATGCATCTATTTATTAACAGTTACAGTATCTACATATTTGAAATGTATAAAAGTGTTTATGTATGTATTGAGTATATTATATACAAATTGTATTTTTTTCATATGACATCTAACATCAGGATATTCAGTTATTTTTGGCGGAATTGGTTTGATAAACCTTCAGGTGTTGCTTACTACACCTTTTGTAAGTCAGTCTGTGTCCATATACACACACACACACACACACAACACAGAAATTATCGTATTTTTTATTTTTATTTCATTAATTGCTCAGAATTAACAAGGAAGGAGTTAGGTTTACACACTGTAGCTTACTGAGAATACTATTCTCGTATGTGAATACTGTTCATATTGACCTTTGCCTTGAGTATAATAACATGAATATAAACATGCTTCTCATAACTTCGATGGGTCAGATTATGTTTCTGCTTTTAAAAATGGAGAAAATAGACTAAAATCCTCAAATAATAATCAAGAGTTGTAATTCTGTGTTTCCACTAGAAGTACATCCCGGATTTTTAGAATTTCATGAAAATTGATATTACACAACATTTGGGCTGATGGAGTTTAACAAGAATATCATATTTTGACTAAAATTATCAATTCAGTGGGGTAATCATAATATCCAGTTACAATTACATAGAGAACCAACAAGTCTGTGACAAATTAGAAATTCCAAAAATCTGTAGTAATCCATACAAGGGAAACTTTAATGGACCAATAGCATGCAAATAATGTAAAGAAAAATTGAAATAGTAACGGTATATAATCATGTACAACTGTATATACAATGCCTTGTCCACTACACTTTCTACACGCTGTAAACGTTCAGTATGCATGGTTAAAAAAAAAAAAAAAAACAGAAGAAATATGCCATATTCTTGACATTTATTCATTTATATGCATAAATTAACTCACCAGATTATGCTACTCTTTATTTTGCTGGTTTCCATGTTCCTTCATATGAGCATGTGATGGTGCATTTTCTCTTCTTTTCACTTTTCAAGCCCTCTTTCTTTTGAAACCCTTGCATAATTGTGCTGAAAGTTAACAGAGGTGCGTGAGATATTTTGGCAATATCAAATGAAGTTATTACAAATTACTGAATTTCCCTTCATTAAGATTATGCAGAGACTTTGCTACATCGTAGCTTTACAGAGGCATATAATGACAGGCCATTTTCCTAGTCTTCTTATTGCCCCAGGATAGCCATATCAACTCTATTTTCAGTGTTTGTTTGTTGTTGTTGTTTTTTTTTTAAGCATACTTGTATACGACAGTTTGTCATGAAGCTACTGTACAGATCTACCTTGTAGTGTACATGTTTCCATGGTGTTTTGTGGTTGGTTGTTGGTAGTGTTTATTGATGGCTCTCTACAGCCTCTGTAGTCTTTGTCAGTAAAGTTCAGTGTGAGACCAAGGTGTTGAGGAGTGTCTCACTATTAAAGGACAAATTCACCTTCATAGTAATGTGGATTGAGTGAATGCAGCACCATCAATAAAACATCAGCAAGAGTTTGAGGAAAATCAGACAATCCGTTACAAAAGTTATGAATTTTTGAAGTTTTTTCTGCTTGTTGACTGCTGGATGGGAAGACTAATGGCTTGTGATGTCACATGTGTACGACGATATAAAGAAAATATCAGGAAAATTCAAGTTATTTTCCCTTTTCTCACAGGATAAAAGAACACTTGACTTCCCTCTTTCAGAAGGCAAGGGAGAATAATATTACCCTTAACATACATCAGGAACGAGTCAAGGAAATGCGCACCTTTTTCAAAAAGTAAAATTTTGTGAACTTCTCTATATATTTTATTTACAGTCTGTATATAATTGTACACATGTGACATTATAGACTCTGGTAGTCTTCTCATTCAGCAGTGACTGTGCAGATACTTTAAAAATTCATAACTTTTGAACGGATTGTCCGATTATCCCCAAACTTTCACTGATGTGTTCTACAATGTTGCTGCATTCACTCAATCCATAATGTATATGAAGGTGGACTTGTCCTTTAATGGAGATTAGCCAGAACAGGTGGTGGTATAAAGAGGCTGTCATTTGTGGAATGATTGTTCCTCCTCCCCCACCCCCCTCCTTTGAGTACAAGGATGTGAGGTTTTGGTGTTGAGCTGTACTAACCCCTTCCCCCCCCCCCCCCCCCCTGTTTAAACTGGAACTCTTTTTTGATGTCCACCATGGTTGGGTGTGTTTTGAGTACCCTCATTGACAACCTTCAAGTTTGAGATTGACTGTTGAATGAAAGGCAGAGACAGACAGACAGACAGAGAAAGATAGAGATGACGTGTGCGTCTGTGTCTGTGTGTATGTGTTTGTGTGTGTGTGCAGACGTTTTATTTGAGATTAAAAAGGTATACTATGCAATGCGTTTCTTTTTTAACCAATGATTTGTTGTTTTTCATTTCATATTTCAAGGTTAAACATGCCACAATAATATTGGATTTGTGTATGTTCAGTGACATGTATATTCCATTTGATTCTTTGGTATGTAAAGAGGTACAGTGTAATTGTTTGTATCATCTGTTGTTAACCTCATGATGATTAAAGGTGAGTCTATTATGTATGATATTAATTGCATTTGGAGGCAGTGGTTCTGAGGGGTCAAGGTATTATTCTTTTCTTTTTTCTTTTTCTTTTTTTGCACTCTCCTTGCACAAATGTCATTAGGTGCATTCACATTGAGGGTGAAATGCCACAGCATTGCACATAGTACTTCCTAATGTGAATCCATATAACTCTGCAAAAAGGCAAGTGTACTGTGGTACTTTGGGGTGTTAATTCAAACTTTTCATGAAATTTGCATGCAAGATATGAGTGCAAATCGTGTCACGAGATACCATCGGTCATACAGAGGTGTATAAATCTCATGATCTGGCTCACCTTGTATCTTTTCCATGGCAGATGTGCACTTACATGTACACAATGCTTACCGCATTGTTCTAAGGTTTTTCTCCAATGAGAAAAGTGCCAACAAATTACCATGGTGTTTAATACCATGAGAATTCTAAAATGTAAATGCACCTATTGTTACTTTTTCTTTGTATTTTTCTTCATACAGAACAATTTCAGCTATTTTTTTTTTTAATTCATAGCTGACTATTAAAGGAATTCCAACATCAGACAAAAGTAGAGAAGGATTTCAATCAGTCATGAAAAATAGTAACTGTAAGTTGTATCTGTCAAATGTTCAGGAGAGCCAAAAACATGGCGGCCAAAGCACTATAGCGAATGGGGGAGCCTTTCCTTTGACATGCTGTGGTGGCTCTGAGTTAGGATTTGGACAGGACATCACTAAACCAATTATTTGACCATTAATCCAAAAAAGTCATTTTCACCAGAATTTCAGTTACAAGGTCTTGTCACCTCAGCGACGATATAATGCTTTTACATTTTCCTTTGTTTATTATCATTATCATTGATAGCTGGTTTTTCTAACAAGGCATTTTTATACCCACACAAAAAAGCGATACTGTATATAGTGATGAGTGCATTTGACACGGCATTGTCATATTTTGATGTACATGTATTCAGATATATCATTAGGTGCTACACAGTGTGTATATCAGTTGCATGTACATGCATCATAATCTAAGTTTACAATCCAAACACCCCATTTTGTATAAAGAAAATTGACAGACTAGTGCCCCCCCCCCCCACTTGTGAAAATGAATAATTTGCACGCAATCTGTTAGTTAACACTAGGTAATCAATGTACTGCTAATTGATTACCATACTGAATGTGAATGAGGGACCTATTTGTATGAGTTGTTTTTTGTTTGTTTGTTTGTTTGAGAGATACTTTATTTTCTGCAAATCAATATACATAAGTTACATAATCATGAACATGTGGAAAACATACAAAGTAAATTTAGAACAGAGTCGTTTGACTCGCATAAACGATATGAAAGGAAATTAATGATATAATATACAGTATGCGTGTCTATGCAGCAGGGATTACAATAACAATTTGTAGTTAAGAAGCGATTTTACAGAGGGCCGCCATTGTAAGCATTGCTTCAAAGGATGGCTGGCCCGAGGAAAAGGTATTGAATAATGAAGTATATGAAGATTTGTAGATGATAATATTGGAGCCCGATTTTTGACTTCATTGCAATGAAATTGTCATTTTAACCAAGTTCATTGTAACGGAATTGCACTGTACATCATGCAATTTGGAAAATAGAACTGAGCCATTAGGCCTGACTAAAGACTAGCTATTTCCAGAATATCTTAAATTCAAAAACTTCCTCTCATCCTGGTGTAAAAAAGATTGTTTAAGAAGGGAATGTACCTGTGAATGCTTGTGAGGATTCCGATGTCATGGGCTCTTTGAGTTTATTTTGGTTTTACAGTTACTCTTGGTATAATAGTCCATGCATTGATTTATATCTTTCTTCTCCCTCTGTTTTCATTGAAATTGGCCTTTTCTTATCACAAGTTTGCTTCACATACTGGTATGCACATTCCATTTTTTCTATTTGTACCATCTTCAATACTCTTTTTTTCCCATTGCTGTCTGGTGCCATGATTTTTTTTTCGTTGGGAAGAGGGCTCAAAATCGGTGATGGTGAATGTTGACTTATCTCCTGTCTGCGTAAGATTAAAACTTTTTGCTGTCGTTTAATCATTTCTTCATTTTAGCTTGCAGAGCGCTGTACTTAGGATGGCTCAACTGCATTTTTAGTGGAACAGAAATTTGTTTATGTGCTTATGGAGGGCAGTCTTGCCCGTGTGGAGGAAGCTGAGTTTTGAATGAAAGATGATAAATTGTAGGGAAGAGATGGGTGAAAACCGATGCAGAATCTGGTGAACTACATTGAATAGAATAGTTTCTTGAATATTAGGTACAGGTTAGATGCCTTCTATTGTGGCAAATTGCTGATTCTTGTAATCCAAAATACCACTGGATTATACCGTTATTGTAGCTTTTTTGTTAAGCTTTCTCTTCTGATTTGTTTTTTCTATTAGTGAATTTTTGTTGAGTTTTGTATTTCAGAATCACAGTTTTCATTATTAAATCAATTTAATGGTAATGTTTGTTTAACCCATTGAGGACGAGTCCCGAGTATACTCGGGCAAGCATCTATGGGAAAATACACGTATGTGTTGTAGCAAAATCAGACCATCCTCATTTTTGTTGAGTGTGCATAATTAGGCATCTTGAAACAACCATGATGTTGTTCCGATGAAATAACAGAGCTGTGACAAAAATGACTACTGCACACACTGTATCCGGTTGTGATCATGGTATATGAAGAACACATTAAATATCACTTTTAACATTATCGCTTTTGCTCTTCATCTGTGAAACTTGCACATTTATGAAACGTAAACACCTCCAGATGGTGATTGGCTGAGCAGCCATAACCTGTGATGACGTCCTTCATCAAAGATGAATCCAAATTGATTTTCTCAGTGTATACAGTCCTTGGTGATTGTTTTTAAATCAGTTTGAATTATTGTTGTGGTTTTAACATTTGACTAGGTCAGCCCCTTTTATTTTCTCTTGAAATTACTGACAAGAGTTTGGAGTGTGATCCTGTAATACATTTCATGTTTGCCCAAATAAAGAGTTTGATGTTCTTGATATTTACAACTGTATTAATCATTTTTGATTGTTAATTCTTTTGCTTGTTCCATTCAGTTCTGTTTCTAGACAAAATGCATCAATTTTTTGCTTAAGTATACTGTATACGCTATAATTTTCGTGTACATAAATTTTCGCGAGTTGCCACTGTCACACATTTTCACGAGTGGTTAAATTCACGATTGGGGGACCAGACAAAATATGAAGTGGCAAAGAAAGTGTGAATTTTCAACTTACTAGCAAATAAGAATCATGATACTAGTTATAGATCTCTACACTGCATGAAAAAAAAACTTACCAAACTCTCCGAACTAGTAAGTTAGAATTCAACATTTTTGAAGTGGTTAAGTCCATCGCGCTAGATTTGTGACGAGTGGTCCCTTTGCGATAATGGATTGGCTCTCTACAGTATTCGTAAGTAGACGTGGACGTGCTATATGTACGTAAACAAGCTTAGCCAGTATGGTCTGTTCGGAAAGCCGTGACATGGTATACTAGTACTGAAATGTTCGTATCATCAAGGCAAGGGATTCATTTTGGAAGGTAATATTTTCGCGTGTTGTTAATTTCACGAATAGCTCCCGACTCGTGAAATTTGCGAAAATAAAACCCCCGCAAAATATATAGCGTATACAGTAGATGATTTTAAAGTGTTTTGAAATAGGAGGAAAGAATGAATAGGAAAAGGCATGTTGTGGCTTGTCATAGATGTGTTCATAGCTTATTTTTTGAAGCATGACTGATAAATAGCAAATGTTGTACAAGCAAGATAGATAATTGTAATCACTTCGTGCTTAGCAATGAGAATGTATGAATATCAACAGCTTAACGACCTTTTGTTTGCCCGTGCACTTTATTGGCCAAAGTCCCCTAGCATTGTACGAGTTGATTGTACATGTGTGCTGTAGTACTGTATTCTCTCTACACATATTTCAAGTGAGAGAGAGAAAAAAAAAAAATGTGTAGGCCCTAATAGTGTTAGTCAAGCAATCAATGTGGTTCCCAGTTCTAGTCAAATTAACTTCAAACTGATCTTTGGTACTTGATCTAAGTTCATGGCAAATTTAGGTAAAGAAGGAAAAGATGTCTTAAAAATTAAAATCATTGTAGAGATTTGTATTGTGTACTTTACGGCAGCATGTACTTTTGTTTAAAAGCACATCTGGAATTAAGATCATACTATTGAATATTAGTTTCTATATTTTCTGAACTGAATGATCTCAATTCACAATGTGCACCAAACAGTATGTACATGTACATTGCACTCAAGATTCATTTAGTTTATATGCATTGTTGTACTTGCACTTCATTCTCGAGCTAATTATGTAACAGTGCTTGCTTTAATCCTTACTACTTTTAATTACTACATGCATTTACCTTGCTAGCCTTGTGTTGCATTTGATGTTTTTTCCCTTTTGTTTAATAGTTTTATTCCTGCCATTTTATATTTGTTTTAATGTTTTTCTTGTCATTTGAATTGAGGAGGATCCAGTGCTAACAGTGTAAATATGCCTTTAAAGTGACCACTCACATGTTTAGTGGTAACACTGGACATCCAATCCTTCCATATGCAAACATTATGTCTGGATACACACTAAATATAAAGTAATAATTTTTCTAACAGTGTTGAATCTTAACCTGTTTTTTACCAATTTGATTTGCTCAACCTATTACCTCAATACTCT